>NW_021963664.1:0-65494 GCF_901765095.1 Microcaecilia unicolor | reverse complement strand
ATTGAATACGATAATCAATTATTTTGCATCCCTCTCCTAATAATTCTTAGCATCCTGTTTGCTTTTTTGGCCGCTGCCCACAGAAGATTTCAGCGTATTGTCTACAATGACACCTAGGTCTTTTTCTTGATTGCTGACTCCTAAAGTGGATCCTAGCATTAGATAACTATGATTCAGATTATTCTTCCCAATGTTCATCACTTTGCATTTGTCTACATTAAATTTCATCTGCCATTTGGATGCCCAGTCTTCCAGTTTCCTAAGGTTTTCCTCCAATTCTTCACAATCTGCATGCGTTTTGGCAGCTTTGAATAGTTTTGTGTCGTCTGCAGATTTGTTGTCATTTGCAGATTTAATCACCTCACTTGTTCCGATTTCCATGTCATTTATAAATATGTTAAATAGCACCAGTCCCAGTACAGATGCCTGAGGCAATACTTTTCACCCTCCTCCACTGAGAAAATGGCCATTTAATCCTACCTTCTGTTTTCTGTTCAATAACCAATTCCTAATCCACAACAGAACATTGCCCCTATGCCATGACTCTTTAATTTCTTAGGAGTCTTTCATGAGGAACTTTGTCAAAAGCTTTTGAAAATCTAAATATGCTACATCAACTGGCTCACCTTTGTCCATGTTTATTCACGCCTTCAAAGAAATGAAGCAGATTGAGGCAAGACCTCCAATAGCAGGATCCATGTTGACTCTGTCCCATTAAACCATGTTTTTCTATGTGTTCTATAATTTTATTCTTCATAATAATTTCCACTATTTTGCCTGGCACTGAAGTCAGGCTTACTGGTCTGTAATTACTCGGATCACCACTGGAACCCTTTTAAAAAAAATTGGCGTCACATTGGCCACCCTCCAGTCCTCATACAAATAGTATATTCAAAATTCCACCCCCACCGCCATCCCCCCATCTCTCCTCCCCAGTCACACAACATATTCCAGTTCCAGGCCAATAAAGACCAAGGAACAACAGAATGCAGTGGAGGTCCTGACTCCCCATGCTGAAAACACCCCCCCCTCCTCATGCATACATTGCTGATGAAAACGAATAAAATATCCCTCTCCACTCAGATCACTAAATCTCAATCTCTTCTTTAAAGAGTAATAAAAAAACCTCAACAGCAACAGAGCAAACAGAAGTCAAACTGTCAGAGTCCTGGTACTCAGTTCAAGCCACCACATCCTGCTGGCTACTATGGAACTGCCGTTTATGTCCTCCGGGGACCTGCTGCCAACGTTGTAGTTTCACTTTAGTTGCAGGTACCACAGTACTTGGGGGCTGCAGTGTAGATGTCAAACCGGCCACATGCAATATGTTCCAGGTATCAACAAGAGTATGGGTATGATGTATTTTATCTGCAATCGCTAAATACAGTGAAAATGGGAATGCCCAATGGTAATTCATTTTAATCAGCAACTCCCGTGCCAGTTTCACTGTGCTGTTGCATCAGCATGTAACTGGATAAATCTTGGTACACTGCAATCTGGGCTGCTTATATTGTGTGCCTTAGTCAAGATGAGCTCTTTATCTGCAAACTTCACAGAATGAGCAGTGATATCCCTGGGCCTATTCTCTTGAGGCCTCCCAAGTGAATGATGTGCTCTTGCCAAACCTCTGGGACCACTCAGAAGCATAGATTCTTTCTGCAGCCTCTATTTTCAAGATCAAGTTTTATACAAGAGTTCTTCATAATGGATATCCAGTTGAGATGGTCGCATCTGAGAGGTGGCAAGATCATCTGCGTGTTCCTCCATCTTTGTCTCCAAATCTTCCACGCGGCCACCCAGCTCCCCGAGATTTGCACTAACATTGTCAATATGCTCAAATATCTATTCTCTGGAGCTCATCCCGATATCCTGAAGACCTGTTTGAGATTGCAGGGAAGCCCCCTTTTACTTGCCAGCAAGAGAGAGAGTCTGAATCAGACACTGAGTCCTATGCAGAGGAGATGTGGCAATGCACGTTCTTAGTCACATGGTGGCTTGACTGCTGTTCTGCCTCCTTATGTGTAGAATTTAAAGATTATTCATAGGGTGGGATTAACCGGTGTCGGAAATGGTATTTCAAGCGGATGAGTCCGGAGAAACTTACCGACTTCACAGTAAAACCTGGAGGACATAATGGGGCAGTTCAGCAAACTGAAGAGTATCAAATCTCCTGGACCGGATGGTATTCATCCTAGAGTACTGGATAGAACTGAAAAATGAGCTTGCGGAGGCTACTGTTAGTGATATGCAATTTATCCTTAAAATCCAGCGGGGTACCGGAAGATTGGAGGGTGGCCAATGTAACGCCGATTTTTAAAAAAAAAGGTTCCTTGGAGATCCGGGAAATTATAGACCGGTGAGTCTGATGTCGGTGCCGGGGAAAATGGTAGAGGCTATTAAAAACAAAATTACAGAGCACATCCAAGGACATGGATTACTGAGACCAAGGCCAGATGCACTGAACCTTAACGACCCTCTAAACAACCCTTTTAACGAAGAAATTCCTAACTGTTGCATGCATTAAAGGCCTTTTTTCCGACGAAGCAAGCAGCTAACGAAAACGGAATACAAACGAGTAACTACCATTGTAATGTGGACAATTTGGGATGCACTAACAATACCGACAATTACACTGAGTCATTTACCGCAACAAATTTAATGTATGGTTCAGAGCAGTCGTAAGGCCAGAGCTGTCATCTCCCGCTTCCCCCGCTCCATAAAAAACGCAAGCTGGCATGTTTAAAAACAAAAGTGAGATAAAAAAACAAACACACTTTCCCCTGCATAAATCTAAACAAAAATCAAAAAGGATCGGGAGGGGGCAAAGGCACTCATCAGGAGCGTCCTGTATGACGGCCTTGCCCCCCCCCCCCCCCCCGAGGTCGCCGCTGTTCCCCCGCTTCTCCTGTATGAAAATAAAAATCAAACTTTTGCAGTGACGGGCCCCCCTCCCTTCCTGTCTCTCGCTTCTCCTCCCACCACTGCTTCGCCACCGCGTCCCCCCCTCCACTGGACTCCCCCTCCGCCTTAATGGCCGGCGCAGCACCTCTCACCTGTGTGTGAAGGCGCTGCACGGGATGGAACAGCTGATCGGCGATCGCTTCTGCCTTCACCGACGTCTCTTTCCTTCTTCCTGTGCCCACCCTCCTCTGGAAGAGAGTGAGGGAATTGCAGCTGTTTACTGGCTTGTATCTTATTCCGTTATGTTAATGCACTCTTCAATATCTGTTTTAGTCTCCTGTAATATCTTTACTTTTCTCTCAGTGATTATGCTCATTGTTATGCCTTCCTCTAATACATCTTCTGTTCATTCCTTTATCTCACAATCATCAGTCATGATGTCTTCAGTTTTGTTCAATTTCCTCAAAAGGAAAGGTGCCTTAGCACGTTGTTCAGACCAAAGTCAGTGTAATCTAAAGTTTTTAAATACACTGAATTATTTTGCTAATCGTTGATCACTGGAACTATAGAGCTTCAGGTCCATCAACACACGGTAGCAACTGCTCAAATTCATTGACCAAACTCAGGCTGTACATTCCAATCAAATTGGCTTTTGGCCACATCTCACCACCTGCATTATCTGTCACCTAAGTCAAGCTAATCTGTTAACCTCTTTTCTATTGACCGCTGTTTTCAACATGATTGACCATCCCTTCTACTACACCATCTTCAGGGATGACACCTACATCCTTTTCCTGGGCGGCGACGCCTAATGTGAAACCTTTCATCACGTAACTATAGTTTGGGTTCCTTTTCCCATACATTAAGTCATTTGCCATTTGGATGCCCAGTCTCCAAATCTTTTAAGGTCCTCTTGCAATTTTCTCAATCCTCTTGTGATTTAATAACTTTGAATAACTTGTGTCATCAGTAAATTTAATTATCTCACTAGTTATTCCCATCTGTAGATCATTTATAAATGTTAAAAAGCAGCGGTCCCAGCACAAACCCCTGGGGAACCCCACTATCTACCCTTTCCCAATGAGAATATGGACCATTTAATCCTACTCTGTTTTCTCTCTTTTAACCAGTTTTATCCACAATACCTCCCCATCCCATGAGTTTCTAATTTCCTCAAAATCTTTCATGAGGTACTTTGTCAATGCCTTTTTAAATCCAAATACACAATATTGACCGGCTCACCTTTATCCACATGCTTTTCACTTTTAAGAAATGTAGTAAATGGTGAGGCAAGATTCCCCCTGACTAACTCTGTTAGCTTTGTCTCATTAATCCATGCTTAGGTATATGCTCTGTAATTTTGTTCTTTATAATAGTTTCTAACATTTTCCCGCCTCCGTCAGGCTCACTTGGGTTACCTCTGGAACCCTTTTTTTAAAAATTGGTATTACACTGGTCTCCTCTAGTCTTCCAGTACCATGCTTGATTTTGAAGATGAATTGCATCTTGCTAAGATAGCTCTGCAAGTTCATTTTTCTATTCTATCAGTACTCTAGTATGTGTACCAATCTGGTCCAGCAATTTGCTACTCTTGCATTTTGTGAAATTGCTCCATTACATCTTCCATGTTTACAGAGATTTGTTTCAGTTTCTCTGACTCATCAGCATTGAATACCATTTCTGGCACAGTATCTGTCCCACATCTTCCTCGGTGAAGACTGAAGCAAAGAATTCATTAAATCTCTCCACTATGGCCTTGTCTTCCCTGATTGCCCCTTTTATCCTTCGGTCATCTAGTGGTCCAACTGATTCTTTTGCTGGTTTCATGCTTCTAATATACCTAAAAAAAATTATGTTTCTGTGTTTTTGGGCACCCTGACTAGTAGCCCTGACAAAACAGCCTTGTAACAAAACAGCCCTTGTCTAAACAGCCCCTAACAAATAGCCCTAGACAAAATTGCCCCCTAAAAAAAAAATAACACACCACAAAAAAAGATGATAAACTACAAGTGAAATCTTCACTGATAAAGGCTCCTACCAGCATTGCATTGTATAAAGCGCATATAAATAAACAAAATTCTATATTTACCAACTGGTATTCATGATCTTGTTCTGCTGTTTAAGGAAACTATTCTTCCATCAACATGCTATTAAAGAAAAACAAAACAAAACAATATTGTCATCATTTTCGTAGTCTTGCCAACCTTAACCAGTTTAGCAAGGTAGATTATAGGAAAAAAAATGCAGTGTTCCACAAGGTAAGTTCTCCCCCTGTCTGGTACTGTTCGGGTTACTTTGTCAGAGGCCATATTCTGGGCAGTCTGATCAGGCTGTTTTGTCGGGGGGGGGGGGGGTAATTTGTCAGGGGCTATATTGTGGGCAGGCTGTTTTGACAGTGGCTGTTGGGAGCTTTTTTTGTCAGGGCTATTTTGACTGGGTACCAAATGCAGTCTTCTGAGAGGCGTACCGCTCTTGGCTGTTTCACTTCTTACCTCTCAGATCGTTCCTACACTGTTCATCTCCCTGATTCTGCCTCCATGCCGTTCTCTCTGGTTGCTGGTGTACCTCAAGGGTCAATTCTCTCTCCTGCTCTTTTTGATATCTTCTTGTCACCATTACTGACACTTCTTCAGTCCTTAGACTGTGTTTGTTTATACTGATGATATACAGGTTCTCAGTATTGTTGACCCTATTGATCATCCCTTGCAGATGAGTTCTCTTACTCAAAAACTTACTAAAGTTATATCTTGGCTCCAGATTCCCAAATCCCGATAAATCATGGGCAGTTCTGTTCACTACCTGTGCTAACAAAGTACTAGCTGCACCTGTTGTCTTAGGCTCCGTGCCTGTTCCACTAGTCAGTAACATCAGAATCCTGGGTGTCCTTATTTATAACTGTTTCATTTGCCTCCCTCCTCTCCTTGATATCCTCAGTGATACAGCGCTCATTTTACAAGCCTAGACTGATTCGTTCTATTCGCCCTTTCTTTATTCTTCTGCATTGAACATTTTAGTTCACTCTTTAGTCATTTCCCAGCTTGACTACTGTAGTGCTCTGTACATGAGAATCAAAATGAAGAGCTTAGACTTCTACAACTTATTCTAAACAGAGTCATCAAGTTGTTTACCTTGACATAAGAAATACGTTCATATTGCTCCTCTTCTGAAAGATGTCCACTGGCTGCCACTTTCTCATCGGCTCACTTATAAACTCCTAGTCTAGGTATACAAAGTCTGCTTTGCTGGTGAGTCCTCTCCTGCCTTCTGACTCCTTTTTGTTCCTCTAGGACCCTGCGTTCCTTGCATTACAATCTATTCGTTGCCCCCTCTTTTTGCGAGATCCATTATCCTTCCTCTTTGTAGATGCCTATGGCTGATCGCTGAGATGTCGTTAGTGCACCGCATACTGCGCTACCTATTGTGTTTTCCCTTCCCTACTTTTCTTGCTGATATTATAGATCCTCCTTTTCCATATTGTTGCGAGCCTGGTATATTCTTTTCCTACTTCCTATTCTCTCTTTCTAGATTGTAAGCCACTCAGATGCCTGTTTGATAGGCAGAATAGAATGCCCCTATATTAACTTGAAACTTGTTGTAACGTGTGGATCATTACTATCTTTTTTGTTTTGGTTTTTTTTTTGAGGAGCACATTGTCTAAAACAAGCTTGGAGACAAATTATCTGGAGACAGGGCCATATAACTGTCTCTCGTCATTTTCAGCCCTTAGTTCAGGGAAAGAAGGTCTCTATTCTATTGGGTACTGCTGTAGCTTATACAAACAGAGGCACTAGGATACCTCATCTGATGTAGGAGGCAGCTGTTCTTTTGGCTTGGGAAGATTGTATTGGGCATAGATTATGTCCAGGTAGAGTTCTTGAGCGGAAGTGCCCTAGACTGGGAAGAATGGAAGGTTTTTAGATGAAGCATTTGCCAGGATAATGTGTAAATACGGCAAGTCCCAGGTGGATTTCACTGCCACCTTACTAAATTCCAAGATGTAGACCTCCAGCAGAAGAAAGGAATTAGGAGCCAAGGGTATAGATATGTTAGTCAAGCCTTGGCCAGTTGACATCCTTCTTTGTATCTTTCCTCTATGGTGCCAGTGGGGGCAGAGTGTTAGCTGTGGATAAGTTGTGCCTGGTTCTTCTAATTTGCCCCAGGCTGACTTGAAAAGCCTTGGTAAGTGGGAGATTCTCTCTCTGTCTCTCAGAGCAGAGGCCTTCTTCACTAGGTTCTAGTTCTCCTAGAGTAACTGGTTTTTGTTCTGTTGCAGTCCTGCTATTGAAAGGGTTAGACTGAAGAAGAGAGGATACTCTGCATTGATGATGGTATCCCATTTGAATGCCCAGAAACCATCTGTCTCATTTGTGCAAATTCTAACATACATTACCTTTGAAAGCTTGATGTCTGCAGGAGTCTGTCCTCTGAAGACTCCTATGCCCTCTATCCTGCCCTTTCTTCAGGGATTTTGGACAGGGGATTAATCTATACTTGAATACAGCTAATTGTACTGATTTTTTTACAGGGGAGAAGTTCAAGGAAATGCTCTGGCATCTCACAGAGATGATACTGTTACTCAGAGGGGTCAAATATGCTGTCCCCTCATTTTCTACCAATAATCCTGCCATGGGATCTCAAGCTAGTTATTGGAGTTTTTCTCTCTTCCTCTTTTCAAGTACTCCAGTCAACCTCTGCTGAGGATTTGCTACTCAAAACCGTGTTCTTGACAGCTGTCTGCTCAACTTGGCAAATTTCTGAGGAGAAAGTAACCATCTGACCTACAGTAGTTTCTCATCTGAACCAGACCATTTCTTTTAGCCTTTTGGAGGAAATAATATGTGGTGGAACACGAAGCCCTTGACTCTCATGTGCATAGCATACTTAAGGTCACTAATCCCTTTCAAAAACGTAATGGATTTTGTGCTGTTTACTAGCAAAGAAAGGGGGGAAGCAGCATCCACAGTCAGAATTTCTAGATGGAAAGAAGTATTGCTTCAGCGTAGATTGAGGGCGTGTGTGCTCATTCATTTAGGGTTGAGGCCTTCTCTGGGGTGGGGTGTATTCATTTTCCGCAGGGGGCAGTGGTGTGATCTTCTCTGCATTCTCCAAGCACCATAGATTGGATGCTCATGCCAGGGAAGACTGCCTTTGGTATATGTGTTCTAGAGTCACCTTGACTTCCTGCCACTCAGTCTGCTTCTGCTAGGTTGCTCTGGTAATGGCAGTGAGGAAGGAGAATTTTTAAACTTTAACTGTTATTTCCTTTCCTTGATTTACCACATTAGCCTAGAACCCACCCAGGAAGGTCATGATTCTGTGCTCAGTCCTTCCAGTGAAAGGAAGAACGCTTTGCTGTTTGTTTTTATTTGTACTTCTCTCAAGGTGTATTCAGTATTCGTGTCTCTGAAAGACCTAATTGGTGATAGTCTGGGTTTGGACTTTGATATGAGTATACTGACGGAATTTCTAGCAGCTTCAGCTTTACAGGAGAATAATCAGCTTGAATTTTGTTCTGTTCCCCTCTGCTGGCAGAGGAACATAACATGCTACTACTACTACTACTATTTAGCATTTCTATAGTGCTACAAGGCATACGCAGCGCTGTACAAACATAGAAGAAAGACAGTCCCTGCTCAAAGAGCTTACAATCTAATAGACAAAAAATAAATAAAGTAATCAAATCAATTAATGTGAACGGGAAGGAAGAGAGGAGGGTAGGTGGAGGCGAGTGGTTACGAGTCAAAAGCAATGTTAAAGAGGTGGGTTTTCAGTCTAGATTTAAAGGTGGCCAAGGATGGGGCAAGACGTAGGGGCTCAGGAAGTTTATTCCAGGCGTAGGGTGCAGCGAGACAGAAGGCGCGAAGTCTGGAGTTGGCAGTAGTGGAGAAGGGAACAGATAAGAAGGATTTATCCATGGAGCGGAGTGCACGGGAAGGGGTGTAGGGAAGGACGAGTGTGGAGAGATACTGGGGAGCAGCAGAGTGAATACATTTATAGGTTAGTAGAAAGAAGTTTGAACAGGATGCGAAAACGGAGAGGGAGCCAGTGAAGGGTCTTGAGGAGAGGGGTAGTATGAGTAAAGCGACCCTGGCGGAAGATGAGACGGGCAGCAGAGTTTTGAACATGCTCATCTGGACTGATGTGGTAAGATCCAAGGGAAGGAAACTAACACTTTTGGTTGTTGTAATGCTTGCAGGGTAGATGTTGCTCTCTTGCCCGCCATCTTAGAATTGTCTAGTGAAAAAAGAGTGGGACAGTCTGATCATTTAGTTCAGTTTTAATTAAAAAAAAAGTTGACCTGGAAATGTCTTCCTTGTCCCCCACATCCTCCCCATACTCCATATTACCCTTCTTTTGGCTCACTTGAATTTTTCCTCTGCAGGCCTTATCACAGAGAGACCCACCTCACAACAACCTCTTCTTCTTTGATGGAATTAAAGGCAACGGGATTGTGGACTGCATGGGTCCCAAATGAGGGCAGTATTCCCGGTTCTGGTCAGAAGCCTGAAGACAGGAACCACAGGCCGTGTAATTTTGCCTCTCAGTGTACGAAGGAGTGGCTGCTCTGCTCATCAACAAGCAGCTTAAAATTGCTACTAGTTTAATTTCAACTGTTTTTCTGTCTTCCAAATGTCACTGTAGAGTAGCAATGAAATGGAACACTGACGCTGAGTAGTAGAAATAGTGTAATGATTTTAAATGGAGCAGATGGGAGCTGAGTTGGAATTGCTGCAGGGCATTGCTCAGAAGCCTCTTGTATGAGAATAAGGTTTAGGTTTATTCACTATTAGTTGATGGCATGTTTAGCAGTGGTAAGATCCTGTGAAACCTGCTGGATCTCCTGCCTCTCATCTGTGCTTAAAAGGAAAATAGAATGTAGTGGTAATCTTGCCCGTGTCAACAGCTTTATGGCCTGTGGTTCCGGGTACCTGTCTGACAGGAAGCAGCTATCTAGTTGTGGGGATTATTATTTAACTGCAAACGGGGCATTACAAATGGGTGGCTGTAATAAAACATTTTAGTGTAAGTTATGTATCACCAGCTCTATTGTGTTAAATGGGGTTGCAATTTATAATGTATAAGTGTGCTGACACAGTGGTGAGTTTTATTACATTGGCCATTAATGCAGCTCTTTACAGTTTATGCTGAAGTTATAAACCTGCCTACTCCATGATCTCTCCTCTTTCCTCTGTCAGTCTTATTCTTGCTTCCCTCTTTTTTTGCCCAGACATTTTTGTATTTTTCAATTTTTTAAACAAGTGTAAAAAAAAGCTAAGTTTTTGGATTAAAAATGTTAAAAGTGGTGTATGTTGTATGTGTATCTGAGCAGTGTTGACCTCTGGAGTATTAATGGGGTGGCTGGTTCATGATTCACTGCTGTAGACATTTCACCGGGGAAGGAGTAAAAAGCAAGGATGATGCCTACAGCTTGATTTTTTTTTTAGTAGTAAGCAGAATTTGACTGCTATAATTACACAAAAAGCATAAGGAATACCTGCGTTAGCCACAGAAATGTTTTTTTAATGAAATTGTTCCTGCACACCTGCTATGCAGGTAGATATTTGCTTATTTGAAGAGTTGTTCCCAGGCTGGGGTATGGTTTATTGTAAGCATTTATATTTTATCCCTTCACTACAGTAACTTTCAGAGTGGATTTCAGTCAATGAAGTACACAGCAAGGAAAACACTAATTAAATATATATTGGTATTTTCTTTTTTAATTGAAGTCTCAAAATTATATGCATGTTGTAAGCTAGAGAGAGCAAGACCTTCCCAGCCAGGTTTGTTTTCAGGGTATCCACAATAATAGGCATGAAAGATTGTGAATATACTGAAAACCTGAGTGGCTTGAAATACAGCTTGTTCTACTCCTTCCAGCCCCCCCCCCCCCCCCCAACCTCCAAAAATAAAATGATCTATATAATTGAAAAGCACCCTTCCAAAACTGACTCGGTCCATATTTTTCCCCTTTCAGTTTTGAGCTATACAGTTAACTCATGGACTGAGTGAGGTTTGGCACATCTGGGGACAAATGGCCTGGCCAACAATAGTAAGCTCAGAGCACAGTTCCAGAAGCTTGGGGAGAGACTAAGTCTTTGGTTCAAACTGCAGCTTTCTCTGAAGTAATTCCTACATGTGAGAAGGGAGAGGGAAAACTACATAAAACAGAGGAAGGTTTTAGTTACATAGGAGGATGGGGTAGTATGTGGCAAAATAACAGGCTGTACTTTGATAGGCTACATCTTTCTGTGACAGGAAAAGATCCTTGGGGACAAATTCAGACAGTGTGTTTCTAGACATTTAAACTAGAGGGCGGGAGTGACAAAAGGAGACAAGGAAACTCAAAGTCGTCCCCAGAAAAAAAACATGATGGCAGAGGCAAAGGTCATGTAAATATAGAAAACCCTCCAAACTCACATAGCACATGGAAAGCAATGAGCACAAATGCTCATAGTCTAAGTAAAAAGCTTCAAGATTTGCAAGCGCTGATGTTTGAGGAAGACTTGGATATTGTTGCTATTACAGAGACATGGTTCAATGATTCCCATGAATGGGATGCAACCATACCATGCTATAATCTTTTTAGGGAGGGCTGAAGAGGTGGGGGAATGTTGCTGTATGTGAAAAACAATATGAGAGCTGCTGAAATGTGTGGAGCCTAGGGAAAGGAAGCGGCTGTATGGATCATCCTGGAAAGAGAAGATGGAACCTGTATCCACACAGGTGTTATCTACAGACCTCTGGCACAAATGGAGAAGCTGGACAAGGATCTGATAGAAAATATTCATAAACTTGGTATGAAGGGGGAGGAGGCACTATTGTTGGGAGATTTTAACTTGCCTGATGTGGATTGGAATGTCCCGTCAGCAGAATCAGAAAGAAGTAGAGAGATCATGGATGCCTATCAAAGCACCTTACTCAGACAAATGGTGACGGAACCCATGAGGGAAGGATTGATCTAGTGCTCACAAATGGAGGAAGTGTTTCCAATGTCTGTGTCGGTGCCCACCTAGGTAATAGTGATCATCTCACAACATGGTTTGATATAGGAGCAAAAGTGGAGTGCAGATGCACAAAACTCAAAGTACTGGATTTCATACGTACTGATTTTGGTAAAATGGGGGAGTACCTGAAGAAAGAGCTGATGGCAGGGGTAGGCATTGCAGAAGTGGAAGTGTAATGGTACAAGCTGAAAACTGCTATAAATATGGCAGCTGATTTTTACACAAGGAAAGTACCAAAAAAAAAAAAAAAGAGAAACAGGAAGCTTGTATGGATCTCCACATGGCTGAAAAAATAAGAGCAGAAGAAGCTTCGTTCAAGAAATACAGGAGAATGCAATGGGAATTCTGGCCCTTTGGTGGCTGACTCCGGCAGACCTGCGCAATGAAGGTGTTGGGTCCAGTTCTTGATTTCCATGGGGGTGAGGTGTGGACCCGGATTACCTCAGATCAGTGGGTGCTCGAGGTAGTCTGTGACTGCTGTGCACTGGAATTCGCCCGTCCTTTGGTGGATGCCTTCATGGCGTCCTTGCCAGGCTCCTTGGAAAGTGCTGGCAGTTTGGCAGTCTGTTCATTGTCTGGTGGCTTTAAGGGCAGTGGTTCCCGTCCCCAAGTTGGAATGTGGCACAGGTCGTAATTCCATCTATTTTATGGTTCCCAAAAAAGAGAGTTCCTACCAGCTTATTCTGGATCGCAGATAGGTAAATCACACTCCTCAACTCTTTCCTTTCTCAGTGAAACCTTGCGCTCCATTATTCTGGCTGTGCAGCCTGGAGAGTTCCTGTCGTCGTTGGACCTGACTGAGTCATACCTCCATATCCCTATTCACCTGACTCATCAGCATTTTCCTTCGCATCGCTGTTTTGGGAAGGCATCAATTTTGCACGCGCCCCTTTGGTTTGGCCACAACTCCCCATACGTTTTCCAAGGTGATGATGGTGGTGGCAGCAATGGGCAAGGAGGGCATTTTGGTGGCCAATGTGACACAGATTTTTAAAAAGGGTTCCAGGGATGATCTGGGAAATTACAGACCAGTAGGCCTGTGTCGGTACCGGGAAAAATAGTGGAAACTATTATAAGTAATAAAATTACAAAACACATAGATAAACATTTAATGGGACAGAGCATGGATTCAGCCAAGGGAAATCTTGCTTCACCAATTTGCTTAATTTCTTTGAAGGTGTGGATAAAGGTGAGCCCGTTGATGTAGTGTAGCTAGATTTTCAGAAAGCTTTTGGTAAAGTTCCTCATGAGAGACTCCTGACAAAATTAGTCATGGGATAGGAGACAAGGTTCTAGTGTGGATTAGGAAATGATTATTGGACAGAAAACAGAGGGGTAGGGGTAAATGGTCATTCCTCTCAATGGACGAAGGTGGACAGTGGAGTGCCGCAGGGATATGTACTGGAACCAGTGCTGTTTAACATATTTACAAACAATATGGAAAATCAGAGCAAGTGAGGTAATTAACTTTGCAGATGACACAAAAATATTCAAGGTTGTTAAAACACGTGCGAACTGTTAAATATTGCAGGAAGACCTTAGGACATTGAAAGACGGCACCCAAATGTCAGATGAAATTTAATGTGGACAGATGTGAGGAGCTGCAGGAGCTTATTTCCCAGGTGTTTTCAATGCTGCGCTTCAAGGAGTTTGTTCCGAAAGCCCCTAAGATGGCAGATCTGCTTCTTAAGGAAGTTTGGAGATCCTCCTGCTCTTTCCCCATGCACCAGGATATTCAGGTGTAGTGTGCTTCATCCGATGCACATTGGAAAGAGTAATCCGAATCATAGTTACCTGATGCTAGGGCCTACCTTGGGGGTCAGCACTGTAGGTGTCATTGTAGGCAATACGCTGAAGTTTTCTGCTGTGTGCGGCAGTGGCCAAAAAAGCAAACAGTATGCTAGGAGTTATTATGAAAGGGATGGTGAATAAGACCACAAATACTATAATGCCTCTGTATCACTCCATGTTGTGACTGCATCTTGAGTATTTCATTCAGTTCTGGTCGTAGTATCTCAAAAAGGATATAGCGAAATTAGAAAAGGTTCAAAGAAGAGCGACTAAAATGATAAAGGTGACAAAACTCCTCTCGTACAAGGAAAGGCTAAAGAGGTTAGGGCTCTTAAGCTTGGAAGCTTGCCAGGTGTCGTTTGGGAAGCTTGCAAGGTGCCCTTGGCCTGGATTGGCCGCTGTCGTGGACAGGATGCTGGGCTCGATGGACCCTTGGTCTTTTCCCAGTGTGGCATTACTTATGTACTTATGGAAAAGAGAGGAATGAGGAGAGATGATAATTGAGATCTACAAAACCCGGAGTGGTGTAGAATTAGTAGAAGTAATGCCCTGGGGGGAGAAGTTATCTTTAAACTGTGACAAATTTACCATCTGCATGAAATTGTAGCTGAAAATCTAGTAAATAGCATACAGAGTTTCTAGAGGCCAACTGAGTTTGTTTTGGTTACAGTGTCGAGAGATGTGCTAGCAGTGTTAGTACACTTTTAAAGGTGATCAGTGGAAATAAAAAGAAAAGAAAATATACCTTTTTTTTATTGAACTTAATACATTTTTTGATTAGTTTTTGAATGTAACTGTTCTTCATCAGATCAGAAATAAGCAAATGTTGATAAATAACAGTAGATGTAATGAAACGTCAAAGCATTCCAGTGGCAGTCTCACAGGGTGGGGTGGGTTAGGTGTGAGGGAGAGAGCCAGGTGGCTGAGGAATAGGGAGCTATGGATGATAAGAGGGTGACAAAGATCTGGGTTTTCTAGCTCATTATAAACCATAAATTCTACTGGTTTGTCCTGTCTGAAATATTTAATCATTCTGACTCCAAAGGTCTTACGTTCCTGGATAGTCTTGGAAGTTTCCTTTTAGTATTCTCACCATAAAATGATTGATACAGTGTTCTGGTTTTGTAAAGTGTTGCCCCACAGAGGTGACATCCTGGTTGGCACTGGCATTTTTCATATGATGTCTATGTAAATTGTCTCTTTTTAGCATGTGGCTTGTTTCTCCAAATTTCACCCTTTGTCACACTTTTTGCATTGAATTATATATACCATACTGGAAGATGTCACGCATGTTGCATATTTTTCCTTTGTGAATGACTGGGAACCTGTGAAATTTTTTGGCATAGTTTGCAGCTGGATGTATTGCAAGGATGTGTGCCACTCTCTTTTTGAGTTTCTTTCGGGAGCTTGCTTCTCACTAGTTTTTGTTCTAACTTGGGTGGCTGTTGGAAGGTCAGCACTGGTTGGGATGGGAATATCTTTCAGTAGTTCATCCTCCTGGAGTAGTGGCTGTAGATCTTTTATGATTTTTCTAGCTCTGGGTTGTATGTCATTGTCTCAGGCTTTCTTTTCCTTGTACTGTAGCAGATTTTTCCTGGGTGTTTAAGGGAGGACAACATTTTTGAAGATTATTGTGAGGTTGTAGCCTTTGTGTTTTAAGGATTCAGTCAGGATTTTGAGGTGTTTCTCTCTGTCCCCTGGGTCAGAGCCGTTATGGTGGTATCTTGTGCCGTGGCTGTGAATAATAGATTTCTTTGTATGTGAAGGGTGAAACCTGGAGTTGTGGAGGTAACTGCATTTGTCTGTAGGTTTCAGGGCACAGCTGGGGGAACTTCCACGGTCTATGTCCCAGAAACACCAAAGGAAGACCATGACCCTTATTTTATCATCCTCACTTTAATATTCCCTTATCTCTTGTTTGTCTGTCCTAATTAGATTGTAAGCTCTGTCGAGCAGGGACTGTCTCTTAAGTGTACAGTGCTGCGTACATCTAGTAGCACAACAGAAATGATTAGTAGTAGTAGTAATATAGCCATTGCTGATTGAAACTGTGGTGTCCAAAAATGGACTTTTTCTGGGGAGTAGTCCATTTTGAATTTGATTTTAGGATGGTATGTATTGAAAGAATTGTAAAAATTGAGTTTCTGCCCCCTCAGTCCAAATTATAAAAATGTCATTGATATAGCAGTAGTATTTTAGGGGTTTAGTCTGATATGTATTCAAAAATGTCTCTTCCAGTTCAGCCATAAAGAGGTTAGCATATTGGGTTGAACTGGAAGAGACATTTTTGAATACATATCAGAGCTATTCCAGTGCTTCCTTTCAACTGGAGGCCTAACTCCTGAATACTTATAATACCCATATAGAACTAACTTTGTAACATTACCTGTCCCACATTTCTTTTAAAGCAGGGGTTCTCAATGCAGTTCATGGGATACACCTAGGCTTTTAAGATATCCACAATGAATATACATGAGAAGTTTGCATACACTGGTGATAGGGCATTAAAATATCTCTCATGCACCTGAGTGGCTAGGTGTGTCTTGAAGCCTGGTTTGAGAACCCATGTTCTAAAGTATACATAGTATATTTAAATCTGTCCCCATATGCTGTATGATGAAGACCACTGACCAGTTTAGTATTTATTCTTTGGACCAACTCTATCCATTTATATATTTTTTAAAGGGAAAGATGATGGGATTTGATATACCATCTTTTGGTTATTATAGTCAAAATGGTTTACATATAGGTACTTATTCTGTGCCTGGGACAATGGATGTTTACTTGACTTGCCCAGAGTCACAAGGAGCTGTAAGTGGGAATCAAACCTGGTTCTCAGGCCACTGTAGGCTGCTCCTCCACTGTATGCAAACAGATCTCATACATATTCATTGGGGAAATCCTGAAAACCCAGTTGAGTTGCAGCCCTTGAGGACTGAGGTTTCCCATCCCTGCTTTAAGGGGTTTATTTGTAAGTTGGGGGGAACTGTGTCAAAGGCTTTGTTGACATCAAGGGGGGGGGGGGGGGGGGGGAGTAAAAGGACTTTTTTCACTTTGCTGTAGGGCTGCTGCTCTAGGCAAACACCTAGTCTGTCTTGGATTTCCAGTCTAACAAGGTCCACGGCCGAGGAGAGAGCAGCCCTGTGAACATTCCCTAACTCTACTTATAGATCATAATAGAGATGCAGGGTGGTCCTATCCCTCTATTTCTAACCCCATGACCCTGATGTTTCAAAACTGCTGTTATAATAACATAAGTGCTTTTTATTACTGATGTAAAAGGAGTACAAGTTATAATTAAATAAAACAGCAAATGTTACAGAAGACACATTTCATTCATCACTGGTATAGCAGATCTGTTTGTGCCAAATCCTGCCTAGTCCTCACCTCATTCTCATTTTGATAAATAACAAATAATACAAAGCTTGAGCATTAGAACCAAACTTTGTATTCTGGCTGCAAAAATCAGAGACTAAGGTGTCAGTGAAATGTGGCACTTCTGTCACTGCTTATCCATCAAGATTCACATACATGGTGCTGTCTAGCCATAACTCAACACTTCCCCCCCCCCCCCCCCCCAATTCTCACTGATGCTACCACCTCATTCATACTCTCCCACACAAACATACTTGCCCTGCAACTCACATACCTCATACTCTGCATTCTCCTCCCTTCCCCTTGTTCTTTACACATCAGGTAAATGGTTTCCGACTGACACCTGCCATGACTAAACAAAAGGCCAGGACTGCTTTTAATAGGGTTGCTTCCCCTTTAGATAACTGGTCTGCCATCCTCAAATTTAGGTCCCAGCAGAGGTTTACAAATGTTACACTAATAAAAGAGAAAATTTAGTGGGGCTTTTATTGATCTCCATTGTAAAGCCAAACACCCAGGATGATACCCCACATCCGCACTCATGGATTGGCTGAGCGATGCAGCTTGCTTCTAGACCCACAATCAGTCATAACCCTGGGGGCCAATTCCTAGCATCCTATCCAATTGCTTGAGGAACACAGGCGCCACAGTTTCCACTGCCATTACCTTCATCACCATGTCTGTAATGCTAAGTTGGCCACAGTACTAGTGGATTAAAATGGAAGGCAGGAAGGTGCTCTTTATAAAGATGGATGTGGCTGATTTCTACATGGATGGCATTTTCCAGTGAGTGTCAACAAGTTCATGGAGGGAAGCATAGGCCAGGCTGGTCAGTATTCAGGAGTGAAGAAAACGGTTGAAGGCATTGTATGCAGACTCCAGATCAAAAAGCATCTGTCGGACCTGTGAATCATCCAGCTCATCTGAGGCAGACATGTTGCTGAGCTTCTGTAACCTGCAATAACAAATCGGAGAGAGAGCAGAGTGAATACAGAATTCAGTTACTGCAACATTTGAGAATCTACACTTATATTTGAATATGATTAATAAGTAGCTGAGGGGAAATCATTTGAAGCTCAACATGTTAAAAACTCAGATTTTGTTATCTGACTATGCTTGGATGATATAAAAACAGATTGCTCATAAACTGTGTAATTTAGAGGTGGCCATGGGGGAAGCCACCGCTTGTCCTAGAATTTGTAGCATGGAATGCTAATTGGGTTTCTGGCAGGTACCTGTGCCCTGGATTGGTCAGTGTTGGAAACCACTGGTCTGACCCAGTATGGCTACTCTTATGTTCTTGATACTGGACTAAGTATGAAATATCAAGTCACCAAATTAACTAGTTTGATTTTTTTCTAAGTAAAAAAAAAAATCTCAGTTGTCTTACAAGCTTTAAGACCTTTTAATTTTAGGATGGTGGTACAAAGTCTGATTTTTCCTTATTTTGATTATTTCTACAGTTTGTTGCTGGGTCTTACAAATAATTGCCTTAAAGCTTTGCAATAGGCACAAAATGTGACCGCCGGAGTTCTGGCTGGTGTGCCTAAGTACACTCATTACACCTATTTTAAAAAGTTTCCATTGGTTACTAATTGAGCAAACAGTAATGTTTAGTTTTTAAGGCGCTTCATAAATTGATTTCACCTACTCTTGCGTCTTTATCAGCCTAGCAGAGTTCTTTGGTGGTGTAACCGGGAGATATGATAGAAGTGTATAAAATAATGAGTGGAATGGATCGGGTGGATGTGAAGCGACTGTTCACGCTATCCAAAAATACTAGGACTAGAGGGCATGAGTTGAAGCTACAGTGTGGTAAATTTAAAACGAATCGGAGAAAATTTTTCTTCACCCAACGTGTAATTAGACTCTGGAATTCGTTGCCGGAGAACGTGGTACGGGCGGTTAGCTTGACGGAGTTTAAAAAGGGGTTAGATAGATTCCTAAAGGACAAGTCCATAGACCGCTATTAAATGGACTTGGAAAAATTCCGCATTTTTAGGTATAACTTGTCTGGAATGTTTTTACGTTTGGGGAGCGTGCCAGGTGCCCTTGACCTGGATTGGCCACTGTCGGTGACAGGATGCTGGGCTAGATGGACTTTTGGTCTTTCCCAGTATGGCACTACTTATGTACTTATGTACTTATGTACCAGAGGTACCCTCTTTTCATCTAATTAGAATGGCTGTGCATAGGAGATCTATGTTTAGAGTGATGGGTCCCAAGCTTTGGCATGAGCTACCAGCTTTTGTCATAAGGTTACTCCTTTCTCTCAAGGAGTTCAAGACAGTACTATTGGAAGAAGCTTATCGTAGTGTAGTCTAATGTGTATGAAATCAGTCTGGCCTATTAGCTTAAGAATAAATCTGATCTAGCCCTGGTTATTATAGTTAATATTTTTATATGTAAGTAGGAAATTGGAATGGTTTGTTTTGGAATTTTTGTATTGTTTAATTATTGTGCATGTTTTTTGTAACCCACCCAGATAGTGTGAGATATATAATTTTTAACAAGACATTATACTAAGGTTCTGTAACTTGCAGTCACAAATCATAGGGGGACAAAAAGACAGACATGCCAGGGTCGTTATGCTCATATTAGCCCTCTCCTCAAGTCACTTCACTGGCTTCCTATCCGTTTCCGCATACAGTTCAAACTCCTCTTATTGACCTATAAGTGCATTCACTCTGCAGCTCCTCAGTACCTCTCCACTCTCATCTCTCCCTACATTCCTCTCCGGGAACTCCGTTCACTGGGTAAATCTCTCTTATCTGCACCCTTCTCCTCCACTGCTAACTCCAGACTCCGTTCCTTTTATCTTGCTACACCATATGCCTGGAATAGACTCCCTGAGCCGGTACGTCAAGCTCCATCTCTGACCGTCTTCAAATCTAAGCTAAAAGCCCACCTTTTTGATGCTGCTTTTAACTCCTAACCCTTGTTCACTGGTTCAGAACCCTTATTTTATCATCCTCACTTTAATATTCCCTTATCTCTTGTTTGTCCTAATTAGATTGTAAGCTCTGTCGAGCAGGGACTGTCTCTTCACGTTCAAGTGTACAGCACTGGGTATGTCTAGTAGCGCTATAGAAATGATAAGTAGTAGTAGTAGTGGACTTCTGCTATACACCAGCCCAAGAGTATGAGACAGAAATACACACTACTATACAACAGCCCTACAGTGTAAGCGACAGACAGACATGTTGCTGAACTTCTGCTCTACACTAGCTCCTGAGTGTGAGAAAGTTACTCAGACAGACAGACACACACACAAGCTGGATATTAATGGTTTACAAAGCAATACTTATTTCTACATTTGTTTACTGTCTGTTTTTAAATATATTTTATGTTTTTATAGTACTTCACATGTTTTTTTAGAGAAGCAATTTACACATTTTATGAAGAGACTTGCTAGAGGTGTGTAGGGAAATAATTTCTTTCAATTACTATCTCATTTTGTTTTTTATGTATATCATACATTTCATTATTCAGTAATAACTTGCATTATTTGGTGGACTCTGGTACAAAACAAAAAAGCCCCAGAGAATGAGACAGATGCAGTGTGGAACTTGTTTCCTTACACCTTTCCTCTCCTTTCTGTACAACAAAGTGATCGCCAGCAGTGACACCACTCACCACAAGTTGACCTTCTCTCTACCCTCAAAGTCTGGAGGCAGATGGCTCATCCGGTTCATGGTCTCCATCAGCTCTCGCAGATCTGGTTGGATCTGTGAACGAAGACCCAACAAACCACAATGGCAGCAGCGAATGCCCGTTCATCACATGAATGTATATAGACCACAGTGGCATTGTATAGCAATTCAGATCCAGTCCCCTGACACTTGGAGACTAAAGAGTTGACTGGGACAGAAATCTAACCTGTCCCTACCACAAGTAATCGCCATCCCTACCCCTGGCCCACCTAGCCCCGCCTACCACTGCACAGTCAGCTTGTTCCCCTCCCCCCCTACACAATTCCAAAGAAAGCCAGATTCTGAAAGCAATGAAAATGTACTTTTTAAAAATTTTGTATTTAACAGAGTACAAAATTTAAAAAGATGTACATTTTCAAAAAAGCAAACATTCATGAGCAGCATATCGCCTTAACCTCTTCCCCATATGCTCTATTTCCCCCTTTCCCCCTCGCCAATCTTTTTCCAGCCCCCCTCCTGCACCCACATTCCATCCACCCCCCTCCCTCCCATGAGTCCATCCATTCATCCACCTCCCCTCCCCTCCAGCACTGAGTCTGGGTGCCCTCTCCAACCATACCTCAATGCACCCTGGTGGATCTAATGGCCTCTTAGGGGTAGAAAAGATCCCCATTCTTTCCTGCTGGAGCTGATCCAATTGTTACCGCCGCTTCTTTAAAATGGCTGCCAAGACTTCAAGCAGTGACCTTGCAAGACTTCCGTGGAAGTCTCAGCGGCCATTTTGATGAAGCGATGGTAGCAGGCAGGAAAGAGGGGGGATCTTTCTTGCCCCGAAGAGGCCACTAGACCAGCAGGGTACATTGAGATATGTTCAGGGAGGGCAGGCCTACACTTCCGCTGGAACCCCACACACCCCGGTCCATCTCTGTGGAATCCCCGCTAACCCCATTCCCGGGCAGCTCGCTATTGGAGACCACCATACAGCAGGTTTGTGAATCTTTGCATTGCTCTGTTAAATAGAGAATATATAGCACTAGGGGGAGCAAGTGCTCCTCACAGATACTACTAAAGGGAAAACACATTTCCTTTTCTCACATTCTCAGACTCTGCTTTTATCTGAACCCTTCTAATTTTCTTTGGCCTAATGCGCAGCTCCTGCCTCTGCTTTTCACTGCCAGGGTAAGGGCTTTAACTCAAGCCTTTTCAGTGCTAGTTCAAGGCAAGTTATATACAGGAACAGTAGGTATTTTCCTGCCCCCAGAGGGCTTATAATCTAATTTTCTACCAGAGGGTTAAGTGATTTGCCCAAGATCACAAGGAACCACCATGGCATTTCAACCCTGGATTCCCTGATTCTCAGCCCACTGCTCTAACCACCAGGCTCTTACTTCCGTCTCTAGGATGAAGTAGCTTAACTTATACCACAGAAAATAAAGGTATTCTGTATTACAAAACTGTTAGTTAAATTAATGAGTCCAGTAGTTAGGTTAAATGGTGCTGTGCTACCATGTACACAAGTATGGATTATGGGACAATTCTCCAACTGGGCTCCTCTATTTAGGCACCCTGAGAATGAGGTAGGAGGGTATTTTATAAGGGAACCTGGGTGTCCAGATTCCATGATAAAACACTGATGTAACCCAACATTTAGGTGCCCACAGCTGAGTGCCACGTCCAACTGTAAGTTACATGTGTAACTGGGAGCCCCTTGCAGAAATTCTCACTGTAAGTGAATCGGGTATTTGCAGAATAGAACTCATGCGAGTAAGTGTACATGGACATGTGTAAATGCTAGTATTTTACACAATTATGCATGTAAAGGCGGATGCCCAGATTCTAGAATTACCTTTCATATCTTCAACAGGATAAGCAGATTTTGGCAACCAGATAGACTTATTTCTGCTTGTGTTTACGGATGTACATTTACCTGTTCCTTGATAAAAGTGCTGCTTATGGTGGTCCATTCGATGAAAACATCAAAACAGAATGGATTTAAGGGCTTTGTACTTTAGGGCTCTGGGTATGGCTCTTAAGAGTGCATGGGTTCTGGCATCAGGTAGTTTGAAAGGTATTCCACAGACCATGCAGAGCCTGGCAATCCTGGTGGATAATCTCTTCAACTTCCCTCTCTGTGAGAGTTGACAATGCAGCTGTCGTGTGAAAGATCCTCCCTTTGGAGCTGAGAACACTGCAGTGTTGCAGCGGAATTGTGCAGCATATCTCAAACTATGTCACTAGCATTGGTGGACACTTTTCACAAAGGTAAAGCTTTTACTACAGGCGACACAGCAAGAGGAAAAGCTGCAGGTCAAGGATGAGGAGCTACTGAAAGTTAGTTATTCCTATGATCTGCTGAACAGCTTCCAGGAAACTAAAGTCTTTGGTGTTGGGGGGTAGAATAATGCAAAGGCTGAGGTTGTTCCAGCTTCTATTACTCACTTAGGAACTCACTGAAGCACAGTTTGACCAGAAGTACCTAAACATTTCCACACAATGGAAGAAATCTTTGTTACTTTTATAATCCCATGCCTCTTTTCTACCTTGTATTTTATTTATATGTATAACCCACATATCCTTAAAACTACTCCATAAAAGATGCAGCCACTTGTTATTATGGCCACAGCTCCTGTTTTTGTACATCTCATCTTGTAGTATCTTCACTGTTTTGACATCAATTAGCACAACAGCTCTTTGATTACCAAACTCAAGATGTGGGGACATTAGTTCTAAGACCTAGGGCACTAGCCAAAATTGTTTTTAAGAGCCAGGGAAAACCTTCCCACCCTGGCTCCACTTTACCTTGTATAACTTTTCTCTTTTGCATTTTATTCTATTTTAGTACTTTTCCCCTATATTTAGTATTATTTTACCGATTCTTATAATCAGGGTTGTAGAGTCAGAGTTGAAAAAAATGTACCAACTCAAACTTCAGCTTCAAAATAAAAACTTACTATATGTAATATATATATGCATTTATATATAATATATACATTATATTTACCAATACTTTAGATTGAGAACAAAAAATGTAAAGCTTAATATCGGTAGGAGTCAGAGTTGGACAATAGAAAAATAGAGTTGGAGTAAAAGGTTTGGTGTAGCAACTCCACAGCCCTGTTTATAATGTCATTTGACTTCAATATATTTTCTTTTTAACTTTTTGCCTTCTCTCTCTCCCCCCTGGCAGTGGTGACAGCAGTAGTCTTCACGTGCAGCCCAGACCAATGATAGTGTCTCTCAGTAACAGAAGCAAATTTTCATTCAGGTCTGCCATTCTAGATAACAGCACATGCACCTCCTCCTGGGCTAGTCACACTGCAGTACAAGCAGCTCTTCACTGGAGCCCACCACAGTGGAAGCGGTTCTTCTGGCCAGGACTTGAAAAGCAGAGGATCCAATTCCTTTTCTGTGCAAATGCAGTGGCAGACTTCCTTTTTAAGGCATGGGCCTGAGTACAGCAGATGCAGATCCTCCTTAGCCTGGGCCAGTGCGTATGCAAAATTGTACATGTTTAATAATAATGGGAGTGATAGTAAAAAGAAATCTGTCTTGCCATATACGTGACACAGACTGTAGAAGTCTGCCAAGCACTGGACTTAGTTCCTCACAGCCAGAGTCGCTCTCTAAGCCCATTCAACACATCAATATGCATGCAGTCATTTACGATTTTTTAATTTTATATACCATCCTCTTTCTAATTAGAGGATCCTCTGTGTTCATCCCATTCCTTTTTCAATTCCATCACTGTTTTTATCTCCACTACCTCCCTCAGGAGGGCATTCCCGGCATCCACCACCCGCTCTGTGAAAAAGTACTTCCTGACGTTACTCCCAAGTCTACCACCTCACAACCTTAATTCATGTCCTCTAGTTTTACCATTTCCCCGTCTCTAGAAAAGATCTGTTTGTATATTAACACCTTTCAAGTATTTAAGCATCTGCATCATAACTCCCAAGTCCTTCCTTCCTCTAGGGTATACACAGTCAGGTCTTCCAGTCTGTTCTCCTAGGTCTTTTGGCACAACCCCCCATACCATTTTCATCACTTTCGTCTGAACTGCTTCAAGTCTTTTAATGTCCTTAGCAAGACACGGCCTCCAAAAAACACAATACTCCAGGTGGGACCTCACCAACAACTTGTACAGGGGCATCAACACCTCCTTTCTTCTGCTGGTTTATACCTCTCTCTATGCAGTCTAGCATTCTTCTGACTATGACCACCGCCTTGTCACACTATTTTGTCACCTTCAGTCACTATCACCCCAAGATCCCTGTCTGTACATATCAGCCTCTCACCTCCTAGGACACACAGCTCCTTAGAATTTCTACTCCCCATGTGCATCATCACTCTACCCTTCTTTGCTTTAAACTTTAACTGCCAAATATTAGACTATTATTCTAATTTTTGCAGATCACTTCATTTCACAAAATCATGGCATTTGCTCAGACAGCATGCTACGCTCCAGGCTTGGCTTCTGGTAACATGAGATACTGTCCTCAAAAACCGACAGCCATGAATCAGGACAACCATCCAATCAATCCTCAAGTTTAACTCATGATGCAATTTATAGATTTTTCCCATCTACTGGATTAATCCGTTCATTAAGCAAATAAAAAAGGAGAAGATTCCAAAATACCTTTGTTCAATTATTTAGCACCAGGAGAGAATACAGCAACAATTGAAACTGAAACAAGATCTTTCTCTTAACTAGAACCATGTTTTGGTAGCACTACATGAAATATGGTTAGACACGTAAAGGAATGTCTTAGGAGTCTTTCTGACCTCATCCATGGCACGAATCTCCAGACGTAGCTTGTCCATCACTGTGATAAAGAGCTGAAAGAAAGCAAATGAGTCAACACAGATGCCTCACTACACCATGCAGCCCGCAGTACAAAAAAACTTTACAGAAAGGCATTTTACAGTGTTTGGACCTGGCACGCACACTGATACTTATAGCGCTCCTAGACTTACACAGCGCAGTACATGTTATATGCAGTACTTTCTCTGTCCCTGGTAGGCTCACAATCTAAGGTGTGTTTTGGGTTTTTTTTGGTACCTGGAGTAATGGAGGGTTAAGTGACTTGTCTAGGGTCACAAGGAGCTGAAGTGGGAATCAAACCCAGTTCCCCAGGATGTCAGCTCACTGCACTAACCATTAAACTACTCCTCCACTCCATGTCAATAAGGGCTAAATCCTCAGCAGCCAATCACACAGCAGGTAATAAGAGTAATTTTCAAAAGCTATTTGCTGGTCTAAATGTTCTTTGAATCTACCCACCCTATATGCAAGGACAAGTCCATATGCTGGACCGTAATGCATGCACTTGGACCTTCATCTTAATGGAGGCATTCCTGGAGACAGGTTCAGGACAATGGCTGCTACAACATATGTTTTGCATTTTCAAAACCATGCACTTTCTTTTAGCTGTAAAAAGTACCCTCAGAAAACAGGTGCAATCTCTGCAGAACGTTTTGATGTGGGGTGTTTTAAAAGATTTTAAATAACTAAAATAAAATAAAGGGAAAGCATATACATACTTTCCCTTTGTACCTGCAGACTTCATATCTGCCCATACAGTTTTGAAAGTTACCCTCAATATGCATGCATTGTGTCCTTTCATTCACCTGTATGCCAGGGGCGTTGCCAGATCTTGATTTTTGGGGAGGCCAAACATTTCCTCCCAGTTCTACCCCCCTCCACCAATGCTGCCCCACCAAATCATACCTTTGTTGGCAGGGATGCTCAAGCCCTACCAGCTGAAGGGATTCTTAACGGAGCCTCCGTTCGTGCTGTTTGAGCAACATGAAAGTCAGCAGGGTGCTCTGCCCTCTGACACTGGCACTTCCATGCATATTCAGTTTAATGCTTGAAATGAGCATGCACAGAAATGCCAGCATCAGTGGCTGGAGCACCCCATCGACTTCCTGCTGCTCAGGCACCAGACAGGAGCTTGGGCAGAGAATCTCTTTGGCTGGTGGGGCTTGAGCATCCTCGCCAGCCAGGCATCTGGTGTCACAATTCTGGAAGAGGCCTGAGCCAAAAAAAAAAGGGGGGGGCAGACCCCCCTCTCCCCCGGTGGCTATACCCCTGCTGTGTGTGAGCCATATTACTTATCCCAAGGATGACTTCCAGGTAAACACGTCACTGACAGCCAAGGATGCTCATGTTAATGGCCACTTACAGAGACAATGTCTGCGATGCAGCGGTTGAGGTTCCCCTTGTCATCCTTGATGGTGATGGGCCGATCCTCCTTAATCCTCTCCATGGCTAATGGGCAGTCCAGCTGTAGGGAGACATGAACCACAGGCAAGTTGGAGAGATTTCATGTATGAATGTTACTCCTATCTGAGCTCGGATCATGAGGAGAAAGCAAATCTATGTTTTAAACCCTTGGGGGACAGCAAAATACCTACTAACAGAATGTAGATCACCTTGAACTTAATTTCCCAATATTCAGATTTTAATATTTAATTACTCACCTTTTGAAAAGGTACACAATATTTTCCCACTCCAATATATTAACCAGAAAATGTGGCAGAATAATCCTTTTCATCTATAATGGGAAAAGCTTGTATGCTTTTTAACTTAGGAGATGTGAAATGATACTTGTAGCCAGTGCAGATCTTTCCATAATGGAGACAAGTGTCACCTTTGCTGCAAAAACTATCTACTTCATCTTGTCCTTTAGATAGCTGCACTTCCTATCTTAATCCTCGCTGACAAGTAATTGAGTGGCTTACTTCTTTTATTAATAAGTTGTTAAATATTGAGCAGTACTCTACAGTTTTAGGTAGTATCGGAGGTCTAGATTTAAGTGAACCAGCTAGCTTTCACCCCACTGCAAGTGTACCTCTGTTGGCAAAGCTGTCAGAAGGAATAGTGGATAAACAATGAACAGATTACCTTTGGGACAATAACTGCTTGCATTATACACCACTACTCGCCAGGCTGACTGAACTACCAAAGTTCTGGGATTTATACTTGATTCACAGCTTACTCTGCAAACTCAGATATATTATACTTAAAAAGAAAAAAAAATAAAGTATTTTTCAAACTTCACCAGTTACGGTCAATATGTTGCTTTTTTGAAGGTCCTTTCTCTCTTTTGGTTCAAGCCCTGGTTCTCTCTCTCAGATTGACATTACAAACCTTGCAGAATGTAGCAGCAAAAATGATCTTTCATTGTCATAAATTTGATAATTTTTGCAAGAATGGAATTCACATTGGCTTGCATTATCTATAAGTTTTGGAGGACTTTGGTCCAGAATGTTCAATTCATTTTTGAAACCAATTCTACAATGTCACGTTCGAACTTTGTCCCTACCTTACTTTTCCCTTCTGTGAAAAAGTATGTTTTAAAAAAGTACTTGAAGGTTCTGTTAGTTATCAGGCAGTGGCAATTTGAAACGCCTTACCTAGGAAGTTAAGACTTTTGAAGCCTAATCTAATTTTCTGACACTCCTTAAAGACCTTTTTATTTAGCATATTTTAAAAATCATTTATTTTTAGCCTCTTATAGATTGTTTGTATCCTGCATGTAACCTTTTGGTAATCTGCTGTGGGGACCCTAGATTAGATTTTCAATTTCCATAAACATTTACGTTATCACCTGACCCACCAAGAATAACTCAATAGTCAACAATTTATTAGGGTTATTATTATTTAATTTGGATTTAGGATTAATCCATAGACTCCGAACAGAAGAGGATAATGGAATAGTAACAATGCCCAACATTGCATTTATAAGTGGTCTCTTAATTCTGCACCTTCCAATCCAAGGAATTTTATTCTTTTTCATCTAATGCTTGATCTTTACAAAGCATTTTTAAACAACTGTATAAGCTTCTTCTATCCTATTTAGGATCAGAGATTGCAAAACCCAAGCATCAAGTCACAAATAAACCTAAAATTTGGCACATGAAAGCTGCCTTAGTTTGAAACCGGACTCTGGTTTGGGCTGGGTATGAGCCACCATCAGGCCAAGGGTGGGGAGGAGTAGAGGCAGGAGTGGCAGCTAGTTCCAGGCTGGGAAACAAGAGCTGCTAGTACAGTTGGCCTCCAAGGAAGACAGGCTGTTGGAGAAAGGTTAAGAGCGGAGGGGAAAAGCAAGAGTCGAAACAAAAAGATGAAGGTACAAAACAAAATGGAATGGAAGCTGAGCAAGTCTTCTACTGTCCCCTCTTGGGAGGAGAAGTTACTTGCTCTAGCAAAGAGTAGTTCAGAAGGAAAAGCCATGTAAATTGAAGCTCCATGCAGTAGCACAGGATTTGCCCCAAATCAGGCACATATTTTACTGAGTTCCAGGAACTCTGACAGGAGTGACTCCAACTCGGATGGCTACCAGAAATGTCCATGCAGACCTACTCACTGGAGTTTCTCCTGTTCCAACAGCAAGACTCACCCTGTATTTCCTGCAGAAGTCATCAATAGATCCCACCTCCGCACCCTGCACCTGTTTGAAGGCAGCTTTATATTGCACCAGTAATCGGGAGCAGGCGGCTGTGTACCTGCAGTACCAGAACAGAATTACAAAGTAAAACACACATAGCCTCATCCCTGTGATTACAGCAAAAAATGATTTCTTCAGAATGTCAGCATCCCTTTGCTGTACTCTCTCCAGGATACCAATGCACTGCACTTATATCATTGGCAAGAATACGTTTTAAGCCTTCATCCTCAGGACAAATCTATTCCTGGCCTTGGGAATCACCCTCTTATTTCATGGAATCGCTTTTCTGGGGGAGAGAGGGGCTGAATACTGTTCCTGACCAGGACAATCCCTCCCCTTGGGAACTGGATATGGTTCTTGTCCTGGAAATTTGGCACCTACTGCCTTCTAAGTGACGCAGTTATCAATCTGTTGTTTTACTGTTAACTCCAGTTATTAGTAACTAGGTCTCACTGCATACAATGGGACCTGTGCTAAAATAGCACATCTTAACACTGGCCCATGTTGATAACTATACCCCCTAAATATCTTACAATAGCTCTGTAAGGACATACATCACTTACTCGCTTGGAGAAACACAGTCTTTGATATAAGCTTTTTCCAAAGCCTGCAAGGTCTTCACCACAGCAAAAAGTTCAGCCATATTATCAAATCTACAAAGAGGAACAGAATTAATTAACTTATTTATTTACAGCACTTATATCCCACAATTTCCCACCCAAGGGTAGGCCCAATGTGGCTTACAACAATCTACATAAACATACAGCAGGCAAGGTCAATAGTTTGAAATAGATGTGAGAGTGGAGTTCAATCCTTGTATAGTGTCCCACAATGACTCCATCGTCACCACAGCTGGTCTCAACAAACCTCTGTTCCCACTGGAAGGTAAACCCCGAGCAGAAGAAGAGGAGAACAGCACTCCCGGTATCCCCTCCGCTGTCAATCCGGTCGGGGTTGGGGCGTTGCGAGGTCCTCCTCTCACAGCAAGCACTGGCTCATCAATCAACTCCACTCGCTGTAACTCCATCGGCGCCAAATCTCTCCCGGGTCGCGGGGGAGCTGTGCAAGAGGGAGGGCTCAGTGACACTCCCTCTATGCTATGATCCGCGTCTGATGATGTGGAACCCATCGAGGCAAGCCTTTGTTCCCCAAGTGCTCTCACCCCAAAGTTTTCTAAAGTTGCTTGGCGCGTAGGAGGGATCGTTGCCGGGGTTGAGGAGGTAAGACCCCTAGCTTTCCCTTTTTGTTTCCCCATCATATCATATGGGGAAATCTCCTTAGCGTTTGGCTGCTTCAGATTTTCTCAGGAGCTCAGAACACACAAGCTTCTCTAGATGCCATCTTGGATCCAAGTTATTAGTTTTGTACTTAAAGTACTTTTAAGACTTTGTTTAAAGATTTGCCTTTTTGTGATTTAGTTCTATGGCTTTTTAGATTTGATCTTTTGTGATTCAAGAGGGATGCAAGTTTTGCTTTATCGCTCCCTAGGTATGTCCCATCATTTACTGTAATATTCCTCTGATATAAGTCACTCTTCCTTGATGTACATTGAATAAGGCACACTGAATGTAGTTGCCACTGAATTCACAATTGCAGGTGGAATGCGGACACAACTAGTGACTTCAACCTAAGCTGCTCACGCATTCTGTTTGTTTTGTAGCACTCTGTTTATTACTTTTATAACTTAATCTGCATGGCTTCTATTTATGTTTTCATTTGAATTGTATCTTTATGATTTTCATCATTATTATTTACTAGTAAAAAAGGCCCGTTTCTGACAGAAATGAAATGGGCGCTAGCAAGGTTTTCCTTGGAGTGTGTATGTTTGAGAGAGTGTGTGTGAGAGATGGAGTGTGTGTGTCAGAGAGAGAATGAGAGACAGAGTGTGTGTGTGTGTGAGAGAGACGGAGAGGCATATTTTCAAAGCACTTAGCCTTCCAAAGTTCCATAGGTTTCTATGGAACTTTGGAAGGCTAAGTGCTTTGAAAATATGCCTCTCTAGAGTGTGATAGACAGAGAGTGTGTCAGAGAGAGTGTATGTGAGACAGTGTGTGTGTTCCCCCCCTCTTGCAGGTCCCCCACCCCCCCTCTCGCAGGGCCCCCCTCCCCTCCCCTCCCCACCCCTCTGGCCTCAGGACCCCCTCCCCACCCCCCTCTCCCCTGCCCCCCCAGCCATCCATGTCCAGCGACCCTCCTCTCCCCATGCCCCCTCCAGCCACCCATGTCCAGCAACCCTCCCCTCCCCTGCGCATCAAACCCCCCTCGCCACCCGCAGCTGCCACTGGTAACGCTGTCTGGCTGCTGCTGCTTCTCCTGTTGAGCAGCAGCGGCCGCTACAAAAAGAAAAAAAAGCCATAAATGTTTTTAAACATCAAGCGCGGCACTGCAGACAGCCATCCGGCATTGGCTGTCGGCTCTGCAGCCGCTCCTCCTCTCGCCTCTCACGTCGCTGCGCTCCTCCGGGGTCTTACTCCAGGGGCAGTGGCGTGGAGGCGAGAGGAGGAGCGGCTGCAGAGCCGACAGCCAATGCCTGATGGCTGTCTGCGGTGCCGCACTTGATGTTTAAAAACATGTATTGCTTTTTTTTCTTTTTGTAGCGGCCGCTGCTGCTCAACAGAAGCAGCAGCGGCCAGACAGCGTTACCAGTGGCAGCTGTGGGTGGCGAGGGGGTTTGATGCGCCGGGGGGGGGGGGGGAGGAGGGGGGTGTTTGATGTGCCGGGGGGGGGGGGGGCTTGGGTGATGCACCAAGGGGGGAGTTGTCTGATGGCTGTTTACGGTGCCGCACGTCTCGATTTTTCATGCACCGCTCCCTGTCACTTGCTCGGAGCAAGTGGCAGGGAGCGGCGCACTCACAGCTGATTTCCCTACTCTTCCCCCTGCCTGGGAATCAGGTGTGAGTGATTCCCAGGCAGGGGGAGGAGTAGGGAAACACGGTTTCCCTACTCTTCCCCCTGCCTGGGAATCAGGTGTGAGTGACGTCAGCCTGGCTACGGAGTCTAGCTCAGCAACTCCAGGAGCCACAGACACAGGTAGTCACTCAGAACGTTGGTGGTGAGAATTATTATATCGGATTGTTCTATTGTTTATTATTGATAGCTTATTACTTTACAAAAGAACATAAAAATAGCCATACTGGGTCAGACCAGTGGTCCATGTAGCCTAGTGTCCTGCTTCCAGCAGTGGCCAATCCAGGTCACAAGTACCTGGCAGAAACCCAAATAGTAGCAACATTCCATGCTACTAAAGGTTTGGACAGTAGCTTCCCAATGTCTGTCTCAATAGTAGATTATGAACTTTCCTCCATGAATTTGTCCAAACCTTTTTTAAACCCAGATACGCTAACTGTAGTTACTACATCTTCCAGCAAAGAGTTCCAGAGCTTAATGTGCATCACTTTCGATTTGTCCACATTAAACTTCATCTGCCATTTGGATGTCCAGTCTTCCTGCAATTTTTCACAGTCCATGTGTTTCAACAACCTTCGATAGTTTTGTGTAATCTGCAAATTTAATCACCTCACTTTGATACTAACTGTTTTGTGTCTGGTCTGCAGTTGCCCTGACACAGCCTTGTAGGTGAAACATGGCCACATCGGGCAGTTTTATTTGTGCATTAAAGCTTTTATACTTCTACTGCTGCTTTTGAGTTTGCTTGGTGGTCTGCTGTTATTATTGCTGGTCACTGTATCGCAGATCCCTGCCTCCCACCGATCCCTAATACCAGAGATGGCCTAAAAGTATTCACCCTCTCCCACCAAGTCACCAGAACTACCAAGTTCCAGGAGGTAGGTAAATACTGGGCAAGAGATACTAGTAGAGGAAGAAAGAAAAACATGGAAGCACAGATTAAGTGGAAAATGCATGCTGACTCCCAGCTTATTCACTATACTCAGAACTGGTCACAGCACCTTCACTATGGCTTGGGAGGCAATTTGTACTAATCAGCCTCTTGGTGTTTATCAGGTCTAAGGGGGCAGGGATAGAAGAGATGAGGTCCATGGGAGGTGCAGGCTGACGGCCAGACCACAGGATTTCTGGTTTCTCGTGATTCGTGGAAGGGAGACAGAAGACAGCTCTTCTCTCTCTTTTCCACTTAAGTGCCATCTGCCACCTTACCTTGTTGGGTTTCCTCTTGTGCTGCAGCAGGAAAGCTGCTTCCCAGTTTTTCAGCAGGACTTTAAGCTGGCTGCACCTCTCTGTGGGCTTGCTGCTTGCAGGAGATGCAAATTCAGTCTGCATTTCACTAGAAAAGAAACCCCTGCTGAGTGTCACAGTCCAGCTGAAGATGCAGGGATAACGGGGGGGGGGGGGGGGGGGGGGGGGGGGGGGCTCTGGCTCATCACACAAAGAACCCAATCCTCACTCCTACTATCACATCCCACCACTCATTCACATACACCTCTATCCCAGGCCTTGTGTCTCCTCATGCACAGCTCCACCCTTGCGCACCCTCACATCTTCCCATACCCCTAGTCCCACACTCCCTTGCATTTCTCTATCCCGGGCCTTGCAATCACCTTCAGCCTTCAGTCTCAGGAACCCTAACATGCCCCTATACCCTTTGTGCCCCCTTGCCTGTATCTAAGAACATAAGAGCATAAGCAGTGCCATACTGGGATAGACCAAAGGTCCATCAAGCCCAGCATCCTGTTTCCAACAGTGGCCAATACAGGTCCAAGTATCTGGTAAGATCCGAAGAGAGTAGGATAGATTTTATGCTGCTTGTCTCAGGAATAAGCAGTGGATTTTTCCAAGTCCATCATAATAGTGGCTTATGGACTTTCCTTTTAAGAACTTAACTACACCTTTTTAAACCCTGCTAAGCTAACTGCATTTACGACACTCTCTGGCAATGAATTCCAGAATGTAATTGCACCTTATACTATGTTACCTTAAGTGAAGTGGTAGCACAGTAATCCACTTTAATGGTAATAAATAGAAATAAAACATAGAAAAGAAAATCAGATAAGCTTGAGTGAATTAGTTTTCTCAGATTTGTTTTACATTTACTACTTAGTAGCTTCATTGGTGCCCCTAGTCCTAGTATTTTTGGAAAGAGTAAACAAGTGATTCACATCTACCTGTTCCACTCCACTCAGTATTTTATAAACCTCTATCATATCTCCCCTCAGCCATCTCCAAGCTGAAGAGCCCTAACCGTTTTAGCCTTTCCTCATAGGGAAGTCACCCCATCCCCTTTATCATTTTCATCGCCCTTCTTTGTATCTTTTCTAATTCCACTATACCTTTTTTGACATGAGATGGACCAGAATTGTACACAGTATTCGAGGTGCTGTCACACCATGGAGCAGTACAAAGGTATTATAGCATTCTCATTTTTGTTTTCCATTTCTTTCCTAATAATACCTAACATTCTGTTTGCTTTCTTAGCAAGCAGCCACTGGACAACATTGATCCTTTTCCTGGGTGGTGATTTCGTAATGTGGAACCTTTGTATCTAGTAGCTGTAGTGGTTCGGGTTATTCTTTCCCACATGCATCACTTTGCACTTGCTGACATTAAATGCCATTTACCCACAGTCTACCCTGTGACACTGGTCTCGCGCCCCCTCAAGCACACCTCCTTCCAGCCCTCATAGTCTCACGATCCTCTCTCACCCTTTTCCTGTCCCGTCCGTCGCCGACTCAGAGACTACGCCCACAGCTGAGTGCCACGTCCAACTGTAAGTTACATGTGTAACTGGGAGCCCCTTGCAGAAATTCTCACTGTAAGTGAATCGGGTATTTGCAGAATAGAACTCATGCGAGTAAGTGTACATGGACATGTGTAAATGCTAGTATTTTACACAATTATGCATGTAAAGGCGGATGCCCAGATTCTAGAATTACCTTTCATATCTTCAACAGTAATAAGCTACAAAGGGGGGAGCGTCCAATAGGGGCCTTTCGTCTCAACCCCGGTGAAGAACTCAACGGCCAAGAAAGGAGTCGTAGGGCCACCACTTCTTGACCTTCTCTCCATTTGCACCACCTCTTTCGAACTTTCCAGCCTTTGTTGTGATACTTTTCACTTGGACAATTGATAAAGTATCAAAGGGGGGATTGTAGGGGGCAAAACTTGCACTATTTACTTGCACTATTTGCGTTTTACCAAAACCTCAGATTTTCTATGATGAGCCTAACCTAAAACTGTGTAGCCTGAACTTTTTACTAGTAACATCTATTTGTTAACCAGCAGCTAGATAACAAATTGTAGCAGTTAGCAATTAGGGCTTGTAAGGGAGACAGCTGGTTCTGTCAGTGCAGTCTCGTGATCCATACACAGAGGCTGTATTATGTGAATGTGCTGAAACACTGCAATCAGTTACATTTCTTGCAAAGTAACATTTTCTATGAAACTAACGTATCTTTCTCTGTGAGAACTACAGAACTACTAATGTATTGTGCATGTGCATGCACTGCGCATGTGTATGTGTGATGTATGATATGTGTTATGCGCATGGTCACTAATTTGTATAAGAATGAGTGTCAGGTGACGCTCGGGGCGCAGTATCCTGAGTCTGAACTTAGTACTGTGACAGCTAGCTAATAAAAGTTACCTTGCTTTGGAAGTCAGCGTCTCGGCCTCCTGATTTACTTGCCGATCAGTCCGGTTACAACACCTAGATCTTTTTCTTGAGTGCTGACCCCCTAGATGGACCCTAGCATCAGGTAACTATGATTTGGATTAAGTGGATATTTAGAAAATTAACCTAAGTCAGTGCTACAGAATATAACAAGTTTAAGATATTTGGAAATCGTTATCTGGATATCTTAGGTCTGTTATAATACCTGCAGGTAACTTTTTTCTTTGTCATTAGAAAGCAGTTGAATATTACCACTAACTGACTTAAGTTGAAACCTGCCATATCTCCAATTATTCCAGTTAAAAGTTATCCATTTACAGTACTGAGCTACTAATGTCTTAGATAGTTAACTCCAAAGGTATCTGGCTAAAATGTTTTGAATATCACTGCTTAGGTAACAATGGTATTAGGTGGAGAAATTTTGGAAGTTAATTGTTAACAGAAAATGTATTGTAATATTAAGGGTTCCTTTTACAAAACCGCGCTAGTGATTCCCGCATGACAAATGTGATGAAGCCCATATGAATTGAATAAGCTTCGTCACATTTGTTGTGCCAGAATCACTAGCATGGCTTTGTAAAAGGAGCCCTAAATGTTTAAGAACATACAAATAGCCATACTGGGTCAGATCAATGGCACAGTATCTTGTTTCAAACAGTGGCCAATCCACATGTCACAAGTACAGTGGCGTACCAAGGGGTGCGGTGGGGGCGGTCCACCCCGGGTGCACGCCGCTGGGGGGTGCCGCGGCGCGCGCCTGCTGCGAGAGTTTGCTAACTTCTCTCGTTCGCTGCAGCTCCCTCTGCCACGGAACAGGTTACTTCCTGTTCCGGGGCAGAGGGAGCTGCAGCAAACAAGCAAAGTTAGTAAACTCGCAGCAGGCGCCCGCTGCGGCACCCCCCCCAGCGGCATGCACCCGGGGGGGGGCTCTTTCACGCGGGGGGGGGGGGGTCTTTCGCCGGGGGTCCGCACTGCATTGGCGGGTTTTTGAACTCCGGGGTAGGCACTTTACTCTTCTCTTTCTCCTTTTTCCCGGTGCGTAGTGCCATTCCGACTGGAGTCCAGTTTCAAACTAAGGCAGCTTTCATGTGCCAAATTTTAGGTTTATTTGTGACTTGATGCTTGGGTTTTGCAATCTCTGATCCTAAATAGGATAGAAGAAGCTTATACAGTTGTTTAAAAATGCTTTGTAAAGATCAAGCATTAGATGAAAAAGAATAAAATTCCTTGGATTGGAAGGTGCAGAATTAAGAGACCACTTATAAATGCAATGTTGGGCATTGTTACTATTCCATTATCCTCTTCTGTTCGGAGTCTATGGATTAATCCTAAATCCAAATTAAATAATAATAACCCTAATAAATTGTTGACTATTGAGTTATTCTTGGTGGGTCAGGTGATAACGTAAATGTTTATGGAAATTGAAAATCTAATCTAGGGTCCCCACAGCAGATTACCAAAAGGTTACATGCAGGATACAAACAATCTATAAGAGGCTAAAAATAAATGATTTTTAAAATATGCTAAATAAAAAGGTCTTTAAGGAGTGTCAGAAAATTAGATTAGGCTTCAAAAGTCTTAACTTCCTAGGTAAGGCGTTTCAAATTGCCACTGCCTGATAACTAACAGAACCTTCAAGTACTTTTTTAAAACATACTTTTTCACAGAAGGGAAAAGTAAGGTAGGGACAAAGTTCGAACGTGACATTGTAGAATTGGTTTCAAAAATGAATTGAACATTCTGGACCAAAGTCCTCCAAAACTTATAGATAATGCAAGCCAATGTGAATTCCATTCTTGCAAAAATTATCAAATTTATGACAATGAAAGATCATTTTTGCTGCTACATTCTGCAAGGTTTGTAATGTCAATCTGAGAGAGAGAACCAGGGCTTGAACCAAAAGAGAGAAAGGACCTTCAAAAAAGCAACATATTGACCGTAACTGGTGAAGTTTGAAAAATACTTTATTTTTTTTTCTTTTTAAGTATAATATATCTGAGTTTGCAGAGTAAGCTGTGAATCAAGTATAAATCCCAGAACTTTGGTAGTTCAGTCAGCCTGGCGAGTAGTGGTGTATAATGCAAGCAGTTATTGTCCCAAAGGTAATCTGTTCATTGTTTATCCACTATTCCTTCTGACAGCTTTGCCAACAGAGGTACACTTGCAGTGGGGTGAAAGCTAGCTGGTTCACTTAAATCTAGACCTCCGATACTACCTAAAACTGTAGAGTACTGCTCAATATTTAACAACTTATTAATAAAAGAAGTAAGCCACTCAATTACTTGTCAGCGAGGATTAAGATAGGAAGTGCAGCTATCTAAAGGACAAGATGAAGTAGATAGTTTTTGCAGCAAAGGTGACACTTGTCTCCATTATGGAAAGATCTGCACTGGCTACAAGTATCATTTCACATCTCCTAAGTTAAAAAGCATACAAGCTTTTCCCATTATAGATGAAAAGGATTATTCTGCCACATTTTCTGGTTAATATATTGGAGTGGGAAAATATTGTGTACCTTTTCAAAAGGTGAGTAATTAAATATTAAAATCTGAATATTGGGAAATTAAGTTCAAGGTGATCTACATTCTGTTAGTAGGTATTTTGCTGTCCCCCAAGGGTTTAAAACATAGATTTGCTTTCTCCTCATGATCCGAGCTCAGATAGGAGTAACATTCATACATGAAATCTCTCCAACTTGCCTGTGGTTCATGTCTCCCTACAGCTGGACTGCCCATTAGCCATGGAGAGGATTAAGGAGGATCGGCCCATCACCATCAAGGACGACAAGGGGAACCTCAACCGCTGCATCGCAGACATTGTCTCTGTAAGTGGCCATTAACATGAGCATCCTTGGCTGTCAGTGACGTGTTTACCTGGAAGTCATCCTTGGGATAAGTAATATGGCTCACACACAGCAGGGGTATAGCCACCGGGGGAGAGGGGGGTCTGCCCCCCCCCTTTTTTTTTTGGCTCAGGCCTCTTCCAGAATTGTGACACCAGATGCCTGGCTGGCGAGGATGCTCAAGCCCCACCAGCCAAAGAGATTCTCTGCCCAAGCTCCTGTCTGGTGCCTGAGCAGCAGGAAGTCGATGGGGTGCTCCAGCCACTGATGCTGGCATTTCTGTGCATGCTCATTTCAAGCATTAAACTGAATATGCATGGAAGTGCCAGTGTCAGAGGGCAGAGCACCCTGCTGACTTTCATGTTGCTCAAACAGCACGAACGGAGGCTCCGTTAAGAATCCCTTCAGCTGGTAGGGCTTGAGCATCCCTGCCAACAAAGGTATGATTTGGTGGGGCAGCATTGGTGGAGGGGGGTAGAACTGGGAGGAAATGTTTGGCCTCCCCAAAAATCAAGATCTGGCAACGCCCCTGGCATACAAGTGAATGAAAGGACACAATGCATGCATATTGAGGGTAACTTTCAAAACTGTATGGGCAGATATGAAGTCTGCAGGTACAAAGGGAAAGTATGTATATGCTTTCCCTTTATTTTAGTTATTTAAAATCTTTTAAAACACCCCACATCAAAACGTTCTGCAGAGATTGCACCTGTTTTCTGAGGGTACTTTTTACAGCTAAAAGAAAGTGCATGGTTTTGAAAATGCAAAACATATGTTGTAGCAGCCATTGTCCTGAACCTGTCTCCAGGAATGCCTCCATTAAGATGAAGGTCCAAGTGCATGCATTACGGTCCAGCATATGGACTTGTCCTTGCATATAGGGTGGGTAGATTCAAAGAACATTTAGACCAGCAAATAGCTTTTGAAAATTACTCTTATTACCTGCTGTGTGATTGGCTGCTGAGGATTTAGCCCTTATTGACATGGAGTGGAGGAGTAGTTTAATGGTTAGTGCAGTGAGCTGACATCCTGGGGAACTGGGTTTGATTCCCACTTCAGCTCCTTGTGACCCTAGACAAGTCACTTAACCCTCCATTACTCCAGGTACCAAAAAAAAACCCAAAACACACCTTAGATTGTGAGCCTACCAGGGACAGAGAAAGTACTGCATATAACATGTACTGCGCTGTGTAAGTCTAGGAGCGCTATAAGTATCAGTGTGCGTGCCAGGTCCAAACACTGTAAAATGCCTTTCTGTAAAGTTTTTTTGTACTGCGGGCTGCATGGTGTAGTGAGGCATCTGTGTTGACTCATTTGCTTTCTTTCAGCTCTTTATCACAGTGATGGACAAGCTACGTCTGGAGATTCGTGCCATGGATGAGGTCAGAAAGACTCCTAAGACATTCCTTTACGTGTCTAACCATATTTCATGTAGTGCTACCAAAACATGGTTCTAGTTAAGAGAAAGATCTTGTTTCAGTTTCAATTGTTGCTGTATTCTCTCCTGGTGCTAAATAATTGAACAAAGGTATTTTGGAATCTTCTCCTTTTTTATTTGCTTAATGAACGGATTAATCCAGTAGATGGGAAAAATCTATAAATTGCATCATGAGTTAAACCTTGAGGATTGATTGGATGGTTGTCCTGATTCATGGCTGTCGGTTTTTGAGGACAGTATCTCATGTTACCAGAAGCCAAGCCTGGAGCGTAGCATGCTGTCTGAGCAAATGCCATGATTTTGTGAAATGAAGTGATCTGCAAAAATTAGAATAATAGTCTAATATTTGGCAGTTAAAGTTTAAAGCAAAGAAGGGTAGAGTGATGATGCACATGGGGAGTAGAAATTCTAAGGAGCTGTGTGTCCTAGGAGGTGAGAGGCTGATATGTACAGACAGGGATCTTGGGGTGATAGTGACTGAAGGTGACAAAATAGTGTGACAAGGCGGTGGTCATAGTCAGAAGAATGCTAGACTGCATAGAGAGAGGTATAAACCAGCAGAAGAAAGGAGGTGTTGATGCCCCTGTACAAGTTGTTGGTGAGGTCCCACCTGGAGTATTGTGTTTTTTGGAGGCCGTGTCTTGCTAAGGACATTAAAAGACTTGAAGCAGTTCAGACGAAAGTGATGAAAATGGTATGGGGGGTTGTGCCAAAAGACCTAGGAGAACAGACTGGAAGACCTGACTGTGTATACCCTAGAGGAAGGAAGGACTTGGGAGTTATGATGCAGATGCTTAAATACTTGAAAGGTGTTAATATACAAACAGATCTTTTCTAGAGACGGGGAAATGGTAAAACTAGAGGACATGAATTAAGGTTGTGAGGTGGTAGACTTGGGAGTAACGTCAGGAAGTACTTTTTCACAGAGCGGGTGGTGGATGCCGGGAATGCCCTCCTGAGGGAGGTAGTGGAGATAAAAACAGTGATGGAATTGAAAAAGGAATGGGATGAACACAGAGGATCCTCTAATTAGAAAGAGGATGGTATATAAAATTAAAAAATCGTAAATGACTGCATGCATATTGATGTGTTGAATGGGCTTAGAGAGCGACTCTGGCTGTGAGGAACTAAGTCCAGTGCTTGGCAGACTTCTACAGTCTGTGTCACGTATATGGCAAGACAGATTTCTTTTTACTATCACTCCCATTATTATTAAACATGTACAATTTTGCATACGCACTGGCCCAGGCTAAGGAGGATCTGCATCTGCTGTACTCAGGCCCATGCCTTAAAAAGGAAGTCTGCCACTGCATTTGCACAGAAAAGGAATTGGATCCTCTGCTTTTCAAGTCCTGGCCAGAAGAACCGCTTCCACTGTGGTGGGCTCCAGTGAAGAGCTGCTTGTACTGCAGTGTGACTAGCCCAGGAGGAGGTGCATGTGCTGTTATCTAGAATGGCAGACCTGAATGAAAATTTGCTTCTGTTACTGAGAGACACTATCATTGGTCTGGGCTGCACGTGAAGACTACTGCTGTCACCACTGCCAGGGGGGAGAGAGAGAAGGCAAAAGTTAAAAAGAAAATATATTGAAGTCAAATGACATTATAAACAGGGCTGTGGAGTTGCTACACCAAACCTTTTACTCCAACTCTATTTTTCTATTGTCCAACTCTGACTCCTACCGATATTAAGCTTTACATTTTTGTTCTCAATCTAAAGTATTGGTAAATATAATGTATATATTATATATAAATGCATATATATATTACATATAGTAAGTTTTTATTTGAAGCTGAAGTTTGAGTTGGTACATTTTTATCAACTCTGACTCTACACCCTGATTATAAGAATCGGTAAAATAATACTAAATATAGGGGAAAAGTACTAAAATAGAATAAATGCAAAAGAGAAAAGTTATACAAGGTAAAGTGGAGCCAGGGTGGGAAGGTTTTCCCTGGCTCTTAAAAACAATTTTGGCTAGTGCCCCTAGGTCTTAGAACTAATGTCCCCACATCTTGAGTTTGGTAATCAAAGAGCTGTTGTGCTAATTGATGTCAAAACAGTGAAGATACTACAAGATGAGATGTACAAAAACAGGAGCTGTGGCCATAATAACAAGTGGCTGCATCTTTTATGGAGTAGTTTTAAGGATATGTGGGTTATACATATAAATAAAATACAAGGTAGAAAAGAGGCATGGGATTATAAAAGTAACAAAGATTTCTTCCATTGTGTGGAAATGTTAGGTACTTCTGGTCAAACTGTGCTTCAGTGAGTTCCTAAGTGAGTAATAGAAGCTGGAACAACCTCAGCCTTTGCATTATTCTACCCCCCAACACCAAAGACTTTAGTTTCCTGGAAGCTGTTCAGCAGATCATAGGAATAACTAACTTTCAGTAGCTCCTCATCCTTGACCTGCAGCTTTTCCTCTTGCTGTGTCGCCTGTAGTAAAAGCTTTACCTTTGTGAAAAGTGTCCACCAATGCTAGTGACATAGTTTGAGATATGCTGCACAATTCCGCTGCAACACTGCAGTGTTCTCAGCTCCAAAGGGAGGATCTTTCACACGACAGCTGCATTGTCAACTCTCACAGAGAGGGAAGTTGAAGAGATTATCCACCAGGATTGCCAGGCTCTGCATGGTCTGTGGAATACCTTTCAAACTACCTGATGCCAGAACCCATGCACTCTTAAGAGCCATACCCAGAGCCCTAAAGTACAAAGCCCTTAAATCCATTCTGTTTTGATGTTTTCATCGAATGGACCACCATAAGCAGCACTTTTATCAAGGAACAGGTAAATGTACATCCGTAAACACAAGCAGAAATAAGTCTATCTGGTTGCCAAAATCTGCTTATCCTGTTGAAGATATGAAAGGTAATTCTAGAATCTGGGCATCCGCCTTTACATGCATAATTGTGTAAAATACTAGCATTTACACATGTCCATGTACACTTACTCGCATGAGTTCTATTCTGCAAATACCCGATTCACTTACAGTGAGAATTTCTGCAAGGGGCTCCCAGTTACACATGTAACTTACAGTTGGACGTGGCACTCAGCTGTGGGCACCTAAATGTTGGGTTACATCAGTGTTTTATCATGGAATCTGGACACCCAGGTTCCCTATAAAATACCCTCCTACCTCATTCTCAGGGTGCCTAAATAGAGGAGCCCAGTTGGAGAATTGTCCCATAATCCATACTTGTGTACATGGTAGCACAGCACCATTTAACCTAACTACTGGACTCATTAATTTAACTAACAGTTTTGTAATACAGAATACCTTTATTTCTGTGGTATAAGTTAAGCTACTTCATCCTAGAGACGGAAGTAAGAGCCTGGTGGTTAGAGCAGTGGGCTGAGAATCAGGGAATCCAGGGTTGAAATGCCATGGTGGTTCCTTGTGATCTTGGGCAAATCACTTAACCCTCTGGTAGAAAATTAGATTATAAGCCCTCTGGGGGCAGGAAAATACCTACTGTTCCTGTATATAACTTGCCTTGAACTAGCACTGAAAAGGCTTGAGTTAAAGCCCTTACCCTGGCAGTGAAAAGCAGAGGCAGGAGCTGCGCATTAGGCCAAAGAAAATTAGAAGGGTTCAGATAAAAGCAGAGTCTGAGAATGTGAGAAAAGGAAATGTGTTTTCCCTTTAGTAGTATCTGTGAGGAGCACTTGCTCCCCCTAGTGCTATATATTCTCTATTTAACAGAGCAATGCAAAGATTCACAAACCTGCTGTATGGTGGTCTCCAATAGCGAGCTGCCCGGGAATGGGGTTAGCGGGGATTCCACAGAGATGGACCGGGGTGTGTGGGGTTCCAGCGGAAGTGTAGGCCTGCCCTCCCTGAACATATCTCAATGTACCCTGCTGGTCTAGTGGCCTCTTCGGGGCAAGAAAGATCCCCCCTCTTTCCTGCCTGCTACCATCGCTTCATCAAAATGGCCGCTGAGACTTCCACGGAAGTCTTGCAAGGTCACTGCTTGAAGTCTTGGCAGCCATTTTAAAGAAGCGGCGCGGTAACAATTGGATCAGCTCCAGCAGGAAAGAATGGGGATCTTTTCTACCCCTAAGAGGCCATTAGATCCACCAGGGTGCATTGAGGTATGGTTGGAGAGGGCACCCAGACTCAGTGCTGGAGGGGAGGGGAGGTGGATGAATGGATGGACTCATGGGAGGGAGGGGGGTGGATGGAATGTGGGTGCAGGAGGGGGGCTGGAAAAAGATTGGCGAGGGGGAAAGGGGGAAATAGAGCATATGGGGAAGAGGTTAAGGCGATATGCTGCTCATGAATGTTTGCTTTTTTGAAAATGTACATCTTTTTAAATTTTGTACTCTGTTAAATACAAATTTTTAAAAAGTACATTTTCATTGCTTTCAGAATCTGGCTTTCTTTGGAATTGTGTAGGGGGGGAGGGGAACAAGCTGACTGTGCGGTGGTAGGCGGGGCTAGGTGGGCCAGGGGTAGGGATGGCGATTACTTGTGGTAGGGACAGGTTAGATTTCTGTCCCAGTCAACTCTTTAGTCTCCAAGTGTCAGGGGACTGGATCTGAATTGCTATACAATGCCACTGTGGTCTATATACATTCATGTGATGAACGGGCATTCGCTGCTGCCATTGTGGTTTGTTGGGTCTTCGTTCACAGATCCAACCAGATCTGCGAGAGCTGATGGAGACCATGAACCGGATGAGCCATCTGCCTCCAGACTTTGAGGGTAGAGAGAAGGTCAACTTGTGGTGAGTGGTGTCACTGCTGGCGATCACTTTGTTGTACAGAAAGGAGAGGAAAGGTGTAAGGAAACAAGTTCCACACTGCATCTGTCTCATTCTCTGGGGCTTTTTTGTTTTGTACCAGAGTCCACCAAATAATGCAAGTTATTACTGAATAATGAAATGTATGATATACATAAAAAACAAAATGAGATAGTAATTGAAAGAAATTATTTCCCTACACACCTCTAGCAAGTCTCTTCATAAAATGTGTAAATTGCTTCTCTAAAAAAACATTGTGAAGTACTATAAAAACATAAAATATATTTAAAAACAGACAGTAAACAAATGTAGAAATAAGTATTGCTTTGTAAACCATTAATATCCAGCTTGTGTGTGTGTCTGTCTGTCTGAGTAAACTTTCTCACACTCAGGAGCTAGTGTAGAGCAGAAGTTCAGCAACATGTCTGTCTGTCGCTTACACTGTAGGGCTGTTGTATAGTAGTGTGTATTTCTGTCTCATACTCTTGGGCTGGTGTATAGCAGAAGTCCACTACTACTACTACTTATCATTTCTATAGCCTACTAGACATACCCAGTGCTGTACACTTGAACGTGAAGAGACAGTCCCTGCTCGACAGAGCTTACAATCTAATTAGGACAAACAAGAGATAAGGGAATATTAAAGTGAGGATGATAAAATAAGGGTTCTGAACCAGTGAACAAGGGTTAGGAGTTAAAAGCAGCATCAAAAAGGTGGGCTTTTAGCTTAGATTTGAAGACGGTCAGAGATGGAGCTTGACGTACCGGCTCAGGGAGTCTATTCCAGGCATATGGTGTAGCAAGATAAAAGGAACGGAGTCTGGAGTTAGCAGTGGAGGAGAAGGGTGCAGATAAGAGAGATTTACCCAGTGAACGGAGTTCCCGGAGAGGAATGTAGGGAGAGATGAGAGTGGAGAGGTACTGAGGAGCTGCAGAGTGAATGCACTTATAGGTCAATAAGAGGAGTTTGAACTGTATGCGGAAACGGATAGGAAGCCAGTGAAGTGACTTGAGGAGAGGGCTAATATGAGCATAACGACCCTGGCATGTCTGTCTTTTGTCCCCCTATGATTTGTGACTGCAAGTTACAGAACCTTAGTATAATGTCTTGTTAAAAATTATATCTCACACTATCTGGGTGGGTTACAAAAAACATGCACAATAATTAAACAATACAAAAATTCCAAAACAAACCATTCCAATTTCCTACTTACATATAAAAAATATTAACTATAATAACCAGGGCTAGATCAGATTTATTCTAAGCTAATAGGCCAGACTGATTTCATACACATTAGACTACACTACTATAAGCTTCTTCCAATAGTACTGTCTTGAACTCCTTGAGAGAAAGGAGTAACCTTATGACAAAAGCTGGTAGCTCATGCCAAAGCTTGGGACCCATCACTCTAAACATAGATCTCCTATGCACAGCCATTCTAATTAGATGAAAAGAGGTACCTCTGGTACATAAGTACATAAGTACATAAGTAGTGCCATACTGGGAAAGACCAAAAGTCCATCTAGCCCAGCATCCTGTCACCGACAGTGGCCAATCCAGGTCAAGGGCACCTGGCACGCTCCCCAACGTAAAAACATTCCAGACAAGTTATACCTAAAAATGCGGAATTTTTCCAAGTCCATTTAATAGCGGTCTATGGACTTGTCCTTTAGGAATCTATCTAACCCCTTTTTAAACTCCGTCAAGCTAACCGCCCGTACCACGTTCTCCGGCAACGAATTCCAGAGTCTAATTACACGTTGGGTGAAGAAAAAATTTTCTCCGATTCGTTTTAAATTTACCACACTGTAGCTTCAACTCATGCCCTCTAGTCCTAGTATTTTTGGATAGCGTGAACAGTCGCTTCACAATCCACCCGATCCATTCCACTCATTATTTTATACACTTCTATCATATCTCCCGGTTACACCACCAAAGAACTCTGCTAGGCTGATAAAGACGCAAGAGTAGGGTGAAATCATTTATGAAGCGCCTTAAAAACTAAACATTACTGTTTGCTCAATTAGTAACCAATGGAAACTTTTTAAAATAGGTGTAATGAGTGTACTTAGGCACACCAGCCAGAACTCCGGCGGTCACATTTTGTGCCTATTGCAAAGCTTTAAGGGCAATTATTTGTAAGACCCAGCAACAAACTGTAGAAATAATCAAAATAAGGAAAAATCAGACTTTGTACCACCATCCTAAAATTAAAAGGTCTTAAAGCTTGTAAGACAACTGAGATTTTTTTTTTTACTTAGAAAAAAATCAAACTAGTTAATTTGGTTGACTTGATATTTCATACTTAGTCCAGTATCAAGAACATAAGAGTAGCCATACTGGGTCAGACCAGTGGTTTCCAACACTGACCAATCCAGGGCACAGGTACCTGCCAGAAACCCAATTAGCATTCCATGCTACAAATTCTAGGACAAGCGGTGGCTTCCCCCATGGCCACCTCTAAATTACACAGTTTATGGAGCAATCTGTTTTTATATCATCCAAGCATAGTCAGATAACAAAATCTGAGTTTTTAACATGTTGAGCTTCAAATGATTCCCCTCAGCTACTTATTAATCATATTCAAATATAAGTGTAGATTCTCAAATGTTGCAGTAACTGAATTCTGTATTCACTCTGCTCTCTCTCTCCGATTTGTTATTGCAGGTTACAGAAGCTCAGCAACATGTCTGCCTCAGATGAGCTGGATGATTCACAGGTCCGACAGATGCTTTTTGATCTGGAGTCTGCATACAATGCCTTCAACCGTTTTCTTCCACTCCTGAATACTGACCAGCCTGGCCTATGCTTCCCTCCATGAAACTTGTTGACACTCACTGGAAAATGCCATCCATGTAGAAATCAGCCACATCCATCTTTATAAAGAGCACCTTCCTGCCTTCCATTTTAATCCACTAGTACTGTGGCCAACTTAGCATTACAGACATGGTGATGAAGGTAATGGCAGTGGAAACTGTGGCGCCTTGTGTCCTCAAGCAATTGGATAGGATGCTAGGAATTGGCCCCCAGGGTTATGACTGATTGTGGGTCTAGAAGCAAGCTGCATCGCTCAGCCAATCCATGAGTGCGGATGTGGGGTATCATCCTGGGTGTTTGGCTTACAATGGAGATCAATAAAAGCCCCACTAAATTTTCTCTTTTATTAGTGTAACATTTGTAAACCTCTGCTGGACCTAATTTGAGGATGGCAGACCAGTATCTAAAGGGGAAGCAACCCTATTAAAAGCAGGTCCTGGCCTTTTGTTTAGTCATGGCAGGTGTCAGTCGGAAACCATTTACCTGAGGTGTAAAGAACAAGGGGAAGGGAGGAGAATGCAGAGTATTGAGGTATGTGAGTTGCAGGGCAAGTAGTTTGTGTGGGAGAGTATGAATGAGGTGGTAGCAATCAGTGAGAATTGGGGGGGGGGGGGGGAAGTGTGAGTTATGGCTAGACAGCACCATGTATGTGAATCTTGATGGATAAGCGTGACGAAGTGCCACATTTCACTGACAACCTTAGTCTCTGATTTTTGCAGCCAGAATACAAAGTTTGGTTCTAATGCTCAAGCTTGTATTATTTGTTATTTATCAAATGAGAATGAGGTGAGGACTAGGCAGGATTTGGCACAAACAGATCTGCTATACCCGTGAGGAATGAAATGTGTCTTCTGTAACATTTGCTGTTTTATTCTTAATTATAACTTGTACTCCTTTTACATCAGTAATAAAAAGCACTTATGTTATTATACAGCAGTTTTGAAACATCAGGGTCATGGGGTTAGAAATAGAGGGGATAGGACCACCCTGCATCTCTATTATGATCTATAAGTAGAGTTAGGGAATGTTTCACAGGCTGCTCTCTCCTCGGCCGTGGACCTTGTTAGACTGGAAATCCAAGACAGACTAGGTGTTGCCTAGAGCAGCAGCCCTACAGCAAAGTGAAAAAAGTCCTTTTACTACTCCCCCCCCCCCCCCCCCCTTGATGTCAACAAAGCCTTTGACACAGTTCCCCCCAACTTACAAATAAACCCTTAAAGCAGGGATGGGAAACCTCAGTCCTCAAGGGCTGCAACTCAACTGGGTTTTCAGGATTTCCCCAATGAATATGTATGAGATCTGTTTGCATACAGTGGAGGAGCAGCCTACAGTGGCCTGAGAACCAGGTTTGATTCCCACTTACAGCTCCTTGTGACTCTGGGCAAGTCAAGTAAACATCCATTGTCCCAGGCACAGAATAAGTACCTATATGTAAACCATTTTGACTATAATAACCAAAGATGGTATATCAAATCCCATCATCTTTCCCTTTAAAAAATATATAAATGGATAGAGTTGGTCCAAAGAATAAATACTAACTGGTCAGTGGTCTTCATCATACAGCATATGGGGACAGATTTAAATATACTATGTATACTTTAGAACATGGGTTCTCAAACCAGGCTCAAGACACACCTAGCCACTCAGGTGCATGAGAGATATTTAATGCCCTATCACCAGTGTATGCAAACTTCTCATGTATATTCATTGTGGATATCTTAAAAGCCTAGGTGTATCCCATGAACTGCATTGAGAACCCCTGCTTTAAAAGAAATGTGGGACAGGTAATGTTACAAAGTTAGTTCTATATGGGTATTATAAGTATTCAGGAGTTAGGCCTCCAGTTGAAAGGAAGCACTGGAATAGCTCTGATATGTATTCAAAAATGTCTCTTCCAGTTCAACCCAATATGCTAACCTCTTTATGCTGAACTGGAAGAGACATTTTGAATACATATCAGACTAAACCCCTAAAATACTACTGCTATATCAATGACATTTTATAATTTGGACTGAGGGGGCAGAAAACTCAATTTTTACAATTCTTCAATACATACCATCCTAAAATCAAATTCAAAATGGACTACTCCCCAGAAAAAGTCCATTTTTGGACACCACAGTTTCAATCAGCAATGGCTATATTACTACTACTACTAATCATTTCTGTTGTGCTACTAGATGTACGCAGCACTGTACACTTAAGAGACAGTCCCTGCTCGACAGAGCTTACAATCTAATTAGGACAGACAAACAAGAGATAAGGGAATATTAAAGTGAGGATGATAAAATAAGGGTCATGGTCTTCCTTTGGTGTTTCTGGGACATAGACCGTGGAAGTTCCCCCAGCTGTGCCCTGAACCTACAGACAATGCAGTTACCCTCCACAACTCCAGGTTCACCCTTCACATACAAAGAAATCTATTATTCACAGCCACGGCACAAGATACCACCATAACGGCTCTGACCCAGGGGACAGAGAGAAACACCTCAAAATCCTGACTGAATCCTTAAAACACAAAGGCTACAACCTCACAATAATCTTCAAAAATGTTGTCCTCCCTTAAACACCCAGGAAAAATCTGCTACAGTACAAGGAAAAGAAAGCCTGAGACAATGACATACAACCCAGAGCTAGAAAAATCATAAAAGATCTACAGCCACTACCTCCAGGAGGATGAACTACTGAAAGATATTCCCATCCCAACCAGTGCTGACCTTCCAACAGCCACCCAAGTTAGAACAAAAACTAGTGAGAAGCAAGCTCCCGAAAGAAACTCAAAAGAGAGTGGCCACATCCTTGCAATACATCCAGCTGCAAACTATGCCAAAAAATTTCACAGGTTTCCCAGTCATTCACAAAGGAAAAATATGCAACATGCGTGACATCTTCCAGTATGGTATATATAATTCAATGCAAAAAGTGTGACAAAGGGTGAAATTTGGAGAAACAAGCCACATGCTAAAAAGAGACAATTTACATAGACATCATATGAAAAATGCCAGTGCCAACCAGGATGTCACCTCTGTGGGGCAACACTTTACAAAACCAGAACACTGTATCAATCATTTTATGGTGAGAATACTAAAAGGAAACTTCCAAGACTATCCAGGAACGTAAGACCTTGGGAGTCAGAATGATTAAATATTTCAGACAGGACAAACCAGTAGAATTTATGGTTTATAATGAGCTAGAAAACCCAATCTTTGTCACCCTCTTATCATCCATAGCTCCCTATTCCTCAGCCACCTGCTCTCTCCCTCACACCTAACCCACCCCACCCTGTGAGACTGCCACTGGAATGCTTTGACGTTTCATTACATCTACTGTTATTTATCAACATTTGCTTATTTCTGATCTGATGAAGAACAGTTACATTCAAAAACTAATCAAAAAATGTATTAAGTTCAATAAAAAAAAGGTATATTTTCTTTTCTTTTTATTTCCACTGATCACCTTTAAAAGTGTACTAACACTGCTAGCACATCTCTCGACACTGTAACCAAAACAAACTCAGTTGGCCTCTAGAAACTCTGTATGCTATTTACTAGATTTTCAGCTACAATTTCATGCAGATGGTAAATTTGTCACAGTTTAAAGATAACTTCTCCCCCCAGGGCATTACTTCTACTAATTCTACACCACTTCCGGGTTTTGTAGATCTCAATTATCATCTCTCCTCATTCCTCTCTTTTCCATAAGTACATAAGTAATGCCACACTGGGAAAAGACCAAGGGTCCATCGAGCCCAGCATCCTGTCCACGACAGCGGCCAATCCAGGCCAAGGGCACCTTGCAAGCTTCCCAACGACACCTGGCAAGCTTCCAAGCTTAAGAGCCCTAACCTCTTTAGCCTTTCCTTGTACGAGAGGAGTTTTGTCACCTTTAATCATTTTAGTCGCTCTTCTTTGAACCTTTTCTATTTCGCTATATCCTTTTTGAGATACTACGACCAGAACTGAATGAAATACTCAAGATGCAGTCACAACATGGAGTGATACAGAGGCATTATAGTATTTGTGGTCTTATTCACCATCCCTTTCATAATAACTCCTAGCATACTGTTTGCTTTTTTGGCCACTGCCGCACACAGCAGAAGACTTCAGCGTATTGCCTACAATGACACTACAGTGCTGACCCCAAGGTAGGCCCTAGCATCAGGTAACTATGATGCGATTACTCTTTCCAATGTGCATCGGATGAAGCACACTACACCTGAATATCCTGGTGCATGGGGAAAGAGCAGGAGGATCTCCAAACTTCCTTAAGAAGCAGATCTGCCATCTTAGGGGCTTTCGGAACAAACTCCTTGAAGCGCAGCATTGAAAACACCTGGGAAATAAGCTCCTGCAGCTCCTCACATCTGTCCACATTAAATTTCATCTGACATTTGGGTGCCGTCTTTCAATGTCCTAAGGTCTTCCTGCAATATTTAACAGTTCGCACGTGTTTTAACAACCTTGAATATTTTTGTGTCATCTGCAAAGTTAATTACCTCACTTGCTCTGATTTTCCATATTGTTTGTAAATATGTTAAACAGCACTGGTTCCAGTACATATCCCTGCGGCACTCCACGGTCCACCTTCGTCCATTGAGAGGAATGACCATTTACCCCTACCCCTGCTGTTTTCTGTCCAATAATCATTTCCTAATCCACACTAGAACCTTGTCTCCTATCCATGACTAATTTTGTCAGGAGTCTCTCATGAGAACTTTACCAAAAGCTTTCTGAAAATCTAGCTACACTACATCAACGGGCTCACCTTTATCCACACCTTCAAAGAAATTAAGCAAATTGGTGAAGCAAGATTTCCCTTGGCTGAATCCATGCTCTGTCCCATTAAATGTTTATCTATGTGTTTTGTAATTTTATTACTTATAATAGTTTCCACTATTTTTCCCGGTACCGACACAGGCCTACTGGTCTGTAATTTCCCAGATCACCCCTGGAACCCTTTTTAAAATCTGTGTCACATTGGCCACCAAAATGCCCTCCTTGCCCATTGCTGCCACCACCATCATCACCTTGGAAAACGTATGGGAGTTGTGGCCAAACCAAAGGGGCGCGTGCAAAATTGATGCCTTCCCAAAACAGCGATGCGAAGGAAAATGCTGATGAGTCAGGTGAATAGGGATATGGAGGTATGACCAGTCAGGTCCAACGACGACAGGAACTCTCCAGGCTGCACAGCCAGAATAATGGAGCGCAAGGTTTCACTGAGAAAGGAAAGAGTTGAGGAGTGTGATTTACCTATCTGCGATCCAGAATAAGCTGGTAGGAACTCTCTTTTTTGGGGAACCATAAAATAGATGGAATTACGACCTGTGCCACATTCCAACTTGGGGACGGGAACCACTGCCCTTAAAGCCACCAGACAATGAACAGACTGCCAAACTGCCAGCACTTTCCAAGGAGCCTGGCAAGGACGCCATGAAGGCATCCACCAAAGGACGGGCGATTCCAGTGCACAGCAGTCACAGACTACCTCGAGCACCCACTGATCTGAGGTAATCCGGGTCACACCTCACCCCCATGGAAATCAAGAACTGGACCCAACACCTTCATTGCGCAGGTCTGCTGGAGTCAGCCACCAAAGGGCCAGAATTCCCATTGCATTCTCCTGTATTTCTTGAACGAAGCTTCTTCTGCTCTTATTTTTTCAGCCATGTGGAGATCCATACAAGCTTCCTGTTTCTCTTTTTTTTTTTTTTTGTACTTTCCTTGTGTAAAAATCAGCTGCCATATTTATAGCAGTTTTCAGCTTGTACCATTACACTTCCACTTCTGCAATGCCTACCCCTGCCATCAGCTCTTTCTTCAGGTACTCCCCCATTTTACCAAAATCAGTACGTATGAAATCCAGTACTTTGAGTTTTGTGCATCTGCACTCCACTTTTGCTCCTATATCAAACCATGTTGTGAGATGATCACTATTACCTAGGTGGGCACCGACACAGACATTGGAAACACTTCCTCCATTTGTGAGCACTAGATCAATCCTTCCCTCATGGGTTCCGTCACCATTTGTCTGAGTAAGGTGCTTGATAGGCATCCATGATCTCTCTACTTCTTTCTGATTCTGCTGACGGGACATTCCAATCCACATCAGGCAAGTTAAAATCTCCCAACAATAGTGCCTCCTCCCCCTTCATACCAGTTTATGAATATTTTCTATCAGATCCTTGTCCAGCTTCTCCATTTGTGCCAGAGGTCTGTAGATAACACCTGTGTGGATACAGGTTCCATCTTCTCTTTCCAGGATGATCCATACAGCCGCTTCCTTTCCCTAGGCTCCACACATTTCAGCAGCTCTCATATTGTTTTTCACATACAGCAACATTCCCCCACCTCTTCAGCCCTCCCTAAAAAGATTATAGGCATGGTATGGTTGCATCCCATGTCATGGGGAATCATGGGAACCAGTCTCTGTAATAGCAACAATATCCAAGTTCTTCCTCAAACATGCAGCGCTGGCAAATCTTGAAGCTTTTTACTTAGACTATTGGAGCATCTGTGTGCTCATTGCCTTCCATGTGCGATGTGAGTTTGGAGGGTTTTCTATATTTACATGACCTTTGCCTCTGCCATCATGTTTTTTTTCTGGGGACGACTTTGAGTTTCCTTGTCTCCTTTTGTCACTCCCGCCCTCTAGTTTAAATGTCTAGAAACACACTGTCTGAATTTGTCCCCAAGGATCTTTTCCTGTCACAGAAAGATGTAGCCTATCAAAGTACAGCCTGTTATTTTGCCACATACTACCCCATCCTCCTATGTAACTAAAACCTTCCTCTGTTTTATGTAGTTTTCCCTCTCCCTTCTCACATGTAGGAATTACTTCAGAGAAAGCTGCAGTTTGAACCAAAGACTTAGTCTCTCCCCAAGCTTCTGGAACTGTGCTCTGAGCTTACTATTGTTGGCCAGGCCATTTGTCCCCAGATGTGCCAAACCTCACTCAGTCCATGAGTTAACTGTATAGCTCAAAACTGAAAGGGGAAAAATATGGACCGAGTCAGTTTTGGAAGGGTGCTTTTCAATATATAGATCATTTTATTTTTGGAGGTTGGGGGGGGGGGGGGGGCTGGAAGGAGTAGAACAAGCTGTATTTCAAGCCACTCAGGTTTTCAGTATATTCACAATCTTTCATGCCTATTATTGTGGATACCCTGAAAACAAACCTGGCTGGGAAGGTCTTGCTCTCTCTAGCTTACAACATGCATATAATTTTGAGACTTCAATTAAAAAAGAAATACCAATATATATTTAATTAGTGTTTTCCTTGCTGTGTACTTCATTGACTGAAATCCACTCTGAAAGTTACTGTAGTGAAGGGATAAAATATAAATGCTTACAATAAACCATACCCCAGCCCTGGGAACAACTCTTCAAATAAGCAAATATCTACCTGCATAGCAGGTGTGCAGGAACAATTTCATTAAAAAAAACATTTCTGTGGCTAACGCAGGTATTCCCTTATGCTTTTTGTGTAATTATAGCAGTCAAATTCTGCTTACTACTAAAAAAAAAAATCAAGCTGTAGGCATCATCCTTGCTTTTTACTCCTTCCCCGGTGAAATGTCTACAGCAGTGAATCATGAACCAGCCACCCCATTAATACTCCAGAGGTCAACACTGCTCAGATACACATACAACATACACCACTTTTAACATTTTTAATCCAAAAACTTAGCTTTTTTTTACACTTGTTTAAAAAATTGAAAAATACAAAAATGTCTGGGCAAAAAAAGAGGGAAGCAAGAATAAGACTGACAGAGGAAAGAGGAGAGATCATGGAGTAGGCAGGTTTATAACTTCAGCAGTAAACTGTAAAGAGCTGCATTAATGGCCAATGTAATAAAACTCACCACTGTGTCAGCACACTTATACATTATAAATTGCAACCCCATTTAACACAATAGAGCTGGTGATACATAACTTACACTAAAATGTTTTATTACAGCCACCCATTGTAATGCCCCGTTTGCAGTTAAATAATAATCCCCACAACTAGATAGCTGCTTCCTGTCAGACAGGTACCCGGAACCACAGGCCATAAGCTGTGACACGGGCAAGATTACCACTACATTCTATTTTCCTTTTAAGCACAGATGAGAGGCAGGAGATCCAGCAGGTTTCACAGGATCTTACCACTGCTAAACATGCCATCAACTAATAGTGAATAAACCTAAACCTTATTCTCATACAAGAGGCTTCTGAGCAATGCCCTGCAGCAATTCCAACTCAGCTCCCATCTGCTCCATTTAAAATCATTACACTATTTCTACTACTCAGCGTCAGTGTTCCATTTCATTGCTACTCTACAGTGACATTTGGAAGACAGAAAAACAGTTGAAATTAAACTAGTAGCAATTTTAAGCTGCGTGTTGATGAGCAGAGCAGCCACTCCTTCGTACACTGAGAGGGCAAAATTACACAGGCCTGTGGTTCCCGTCTTCAGGCTTCTGACCAGAACCGGGAATACTGCCCTCATTTGGGACCCATGCAGTCCACAATCCCGTTGCCTTAATTCCATCAAAGAAGAAGAGGTTGTGAGGTGGGTCTCTCTGTGATAAGGCCTGCAGAGGAAAAATTCAAGTGAGCCAAAGAAGGGTAATATGGAGTATGGGGAGGATGTGGGGGACAAGGAAGACATTTCCAGGTCAACTTTTTTTTTAATTAAACTGAACTAAATGATCAGACTGTCCCACTCTTTTTTCACTAGACAATTCTAAGATGGCGGGCAAGAGAGCAACATCTACCCTGCAAGCATTACAACAACCAAAAGTGTTAGTTTTCCTTCCCTTGGATCTTACCACATCAGTCCAGATGAGCATGTTCAAAACTCTGCTGCCCGTCTCATCTTCCGCCAGGGTCGCTTTACTCATACTAACCCTCTCCTCAAGACCCTTCACTGGCTCCCTATCCGTTTTCGCATCCTGTTCAAACTCTTTCTACTAACCTATAAATGTATTCACTCTGCTGCTCCCCAGTATCTCTCCACACTCGTCCTTCCCTACACCCCTTCCCGTGCACTCCGCTCCATGGATAAATCCTTCTTATCTGTTCCCTTCTCCACTACTGCCAACTCCAGACTTCGCGCCTTCTGTCTCGCTGCACCCTACGCCTGGAATAAACTTCCTGAGCCCCTACGTCTTGCCCCATCCTTGGCCACCTTTAAATCTAGACTGAAAACCCACCTCTTTAACATTGCTTTTGACTCGAACACTTGTAACCACTCGCCTCCACCTACCCTCCTCTCTTCCTTCCCGTTCACATAATTGATTTGATTACTTATTTATTTTTTGTCTATTAGATTGTAAGCTCTTTGAGCAGGGACTGTCTTTCTTCTATGTTTGTACAGCGCTGCGTATGCCTTGTAGCACTATAGAAATGCCTAATAGTAGTAGTAGTAGTAGCATGTTATGTTCCTCTGCCAGCAGAGGGGAACAGAACAAAATTCAAGCTGATTATTCTCCTGTAAAGCTGAAGCTGCTAGAAATTCCGTCAGTATACTCATATCAAAGTCCAAACCCAGACTATCACCACATTAGGTCTTTCAGAGACACGAATACTGAATACACCTTGAGAGAAGTACAAATAAAAACAAACAGCAAAGCGTTTTCCTTTCACTGGAAGGATCTGAGCACAGAATCATGACCTTCCTGGGTGGGTTTCTAGGCTAATTGGTAAATCAAGGAAAGGAAATAACAGTTAAAGTTTAAAAATTCTCCTTCCTCACTGCCATTACCAGAGCAACCTAGCAGAAGCAGAACTGAGTGGCAGGAAGTCAAGGTGACTCTAGAACACATATACCAAGGCAGTCTTCCCTGGCATGAGCATCCAATCTATGGTGCTTGGAGAAGCAGGAGAAGATCACACCACTGCCCCCTGCGGAAAATGAATACACCCCACCCCAGAGAAGGCCTCAACCCTAAATGAATGAGCCACCACGCCCTCAATCTACGCTGAAGCAATACTTCTTTCCATCTAGAATTCTGACTGTGGATGCTGCTTTCCCCCCTTTTCTTTGCTAGTAAACAGCAACAAAATCCATTACGTTTTTGAAAGGGATAGTGACCTTAAGTATGCTATGCACATGAGAGTCAAGGGCTTCGTTGTTCCACCACATATTATTTTCCTCCAAAGGCTAAAAAGAATGGTCTGGTTCAGATGAGAAACTACTGTAGGTCAGATGGTTACTTTCTCCTCAGAAATTTGCCAAGTTGAGCAGACAGCTGTCAAGAACACGGTTTTGAGTAGCAAATCCTCAGCAGAGGTTGACTGGAGTACTTGAAAAGAGGAAGAGAGAAAAACTCCAATAACTAGCTTGAGATCCCATGGCAGGATTATTGGTAGAAAATGAGGGGACAGCATATTTGACCCCTCTGAGTAACAGTATCATCTCTGTGAGATGCCAGAGCATTTCCTTGAACTTCTCCCCTGTAAAAAAATCAGTACAATTAGCTGTATTCAAGTATAGATTAATCCCCTGTCCAAAATCCCTGAAGAAAGGGCAGGATAGAGGGCATAGGAGTCTTCAGAGGACAGACTCCTGCAGACATCAAGCTTTCAAGGTAATGTATGTTAGAATTTGCACAAATGAGACAGATGGTTTCTGGGCATTCAAATGGGATACCATCATCAATGCAGAGTATCCTCTCTTCTTCAGTCTAACCCTTTCAATAGCAGGACTGCAACAGAACAAAAACCAGTTACTCTAGGAGAACTAGAACCTAGTGAAGAAGGCCTCTGCTCTGAGAGACAGAGAGAGAATCTCCCACTTACCAAGGCTTTTCAAGTCAGCCGGGGCAAATTAGAAGAACCAGGCACAACTTATCCACAGCTAACACTCTGCCCCCACTGGCACCATAGAGGAAAGATACAAAGAAGGATGTCAACTGGCCAAGGCTTGACTAACATATCTATACCCTTGGCTCCTAATTCCTTTCTTCTTGCTGGAGGTCTACATCTTGGAATTTAGTAAGGTGGCAGTGAAATCCACCTGGGACTTGCCGTATTTACACATTATCCTGGCAAATGCTTCATCTAAAAAACCTTCCATTCTTCCCAGTCTAGGGCACTTCCGCTCAAGAACTCTACCTGGACATAATCTATGCCCAATACAATCTTCCCAAGCCAAGAGAACAGCTGCCTCCTACATCAGATGAGGTATCCTAGTGCCTCTGTTTGTATAAGCTACAGCAGTACCCAATAGAATAGAGACCTTCTTTCCCTGAACTAAGGGCTGAAAATGACGAGAGACAGTTATATGGCCCTGTCTCCAGATAATTTGTCTCCAAGCTTGTTTTAGACAATGTGCTCCTCAAAAAAAAAACCAAAACAAAAAAAGATAGTAATGATCCACACGTTACAACAAGTTTCAAGTTTAATATAGGGGCATTCTATTCTGCCTATCAAACAGGCATCTGAGTGGCTTACAATCTAGAAAGAGAGAATAGGAAGTAGGAAAAGAATATACCAGGCTCGCAACAATATGGAAAAGGAGGATCTATAATATCAGCAAGAAAAGTAGGGAAGGGAAAACACAATAGGTAGCGCAGTATGCGGTGCACTAACGACATCTCAGCGATCAGCCATAGGCATCTACAAAGAGGAAGGATAATGGATCTCGCAAAAAGAGGGGGCAACGAATCGATTGTAATGCAAGGAACGCAGGGTCCTAGAGGAACAAAAAGGAGTCAGAAGGCAGGAGAGGACTCACCAGCAAAGCAGACTTTGTATACCTAGACTAGGAGTTTATAAGTGAGCCGATGAGAAAGTGGCAGCCAGTGGACATCTTTCAGAAGAGGAGCAATATGAACGTATTTCTTATGTCAAGTAAACAACTTGATGACTATGTTTAGAATAAGTTGTAGAAGTCTAAGCTCTTTCATTTTGATTCTCATGTACAGAGCACTACAGTAGTCAAGCTGGGAAATGACTAAAGAGTGAACTAAAATGTTCAATGCAGAAGAATAAAGAAAAGGGCGAATAGAACGAATCAGTCTAGGCTTGTAAAATGAGCGCTGTATCACTGAGGATATCAAGGAGAGGAGGGAGGCAAATGAAACAGTTATAAATAAGGACACCCAGGATTCTGATGTTACTGACTAGTGGAACAGGCACGGAGCCTAAGACAACAGGTGCAGCTAGTACTTTGTTAGCACAGGTAGTGAACAGAACTGCCCATGATTTATCGGGATTTGGGAATCTGGAGCCAAGATATAACTTTAGTAAGTTTTTGAGTAAGAGAACTCATCTGCAAGGGATGATCAATAGGGTCAACAATACTGAGAACCTGTATATCATCAGTATAAACAAACACAGTCTAAGGACTGAAGAAGTGTCAGTAATGGTGACAAGAAGATATCAAAAAGAGCAGGAGAGAGAATTGACCCTTGAGGTACACCAGCAACCAGAGAGAACGGCATGGAGGCAGAATCAGGGAGATGAACAGTGTAGGAACGATCTGAGAGGTAAGAAGTGAAACAGCCAAGAGCGGTACGCCTCTCAGAAGACTGCATTTGGTACCCAGTCAAAATAGCCCTGACAAAAAAAGCTCCCAACAGCCACTGTCAAAACAGCCTGCCCACAATATAGCCCCTGACAAATTACCCCCCCCCCCCCGACAAAACAGCCTGATCAGACTGCCCAGAATATGGCCTCTGACAAAGTAACCCGAACAGTACCAGACAGGGGGAGAACTTACCTTGTGGAACACTGCATTTTTTTTCCTAATAATCTTACCTTGCTAAACTGGTTAAGGTTGGCAAGACTACGAAAATGATGACAATATTGTTTTGTTGTTTTCTTTAATTAGCATGTTGATGGAAGAATAGTTTCCTTAAACACAGAACAGATCATGAATACCAGTTGGTAAATATAGAATTTTGTTTATTTATATGCGCTTTATACAATGCAATGCTGGTAGGAGCCTTTATCAGTGAAGATTTCACTTGTAGTTTATCATCTTTTTTTGTGGTGTGTTATTTTTTTTTAGGGGGCAATTTTGTCTAGGGCTATTTTGTTAGGGGCTGTTTAGACAAGGGCTGTTTTGTTACAAGGCTGTTTTGTCAGGGCTACTATGTCAGGGTGCCCAAAAACACAGAAACATAATTTTTTTTAGGTATATTAGAAGCATGAAACCAGCAAAAGAATCAGTTGGACCACTAGATGACCGAAGGATAAAAGGGGCAATCAGGGAAGACAAGGCCATAGTGGAGAGATTTAATGAATTCTTTGCTTCAGTCTTCACCGAGGAAGATGTGGGACAGATACTGGTGCCAGAAATGGTATTCAATGCTGATGAGTCAGAGAAACTGAAACAAATCTCTGTAAACATGGAAGATGTAATGGAGCAATTTCACAAATTGAAGAGTAGCAAATTGCCTGGACCAGATGGTACACATACTAGAGTACTGATAGAATAGAAAAATGAACTTGCAGAGCTATTCTTAGCAAGATGCAATTCATCTTCAAAATCAAGCATGGTACTGGAAGACTAGAGGATGACCAGTGTAATACCAATTTTTAAAAAGGGTTCCAGAGGTAACCCAAGTGAGCCTGACGGAGTCGGGAAAATGTTAGAAACTATTATAAAGAACAAAATTACAGAGCATATACATAAGCATGGATTAATGAGACAAAGCTAACAGAGTTAGTCAGGGGGAATCTTGCCTCACCAATTTACTACATTTCTTTAAAGTGAATAAGCATGTGGATAAAGGTGAGCCGGTCAATATTGTGTATTTGGATTTTAAAAAGGCATTTGACAAAGTACCTCATGAAAGATTTTTGAGGAAATTAGAAAATCATGGGATGGGGAGGTATTGTGGATTAAAAACTGGTTAAAAGAGAGAAAACAGAGTAGGATTAAATGGTCCATATTCTCATTGGGAAAGGGTAGATAGTGGGGTTCCCCAGGGGTTTGTGCTGGGACCGCTGCTTTTTAACATTTATAAATGATCTACAGATGGGAATAACTAGTGAGATAATTAAATTTACTGATGACACAAAGTTATTCAAAGTTGTTAAATCACAAGAGGATTGAGAAAAATTGCAAGAGGACCTTAAAAGACTTGGAGACTGGGCATCCAAATGGCAAATGACTTAATGTAATGGGAAAAAGGAACCCAAACTATAGTTACGTGATGAAAGGTTTCACATTAGGCGTCGCCGCCCAGGAAAAGGATGTAGGTGTCATCCCTCTGAAGATGGTGTAGTAGAAGGGAATGGTCAATCATGTTGAAAACAGCGGTCAATAGAAAAGAGGTTAACAGATTTAGCTTGACTTAGGTGACAGATAATGCAGGTGGTGAGATGTGGCCAAAAGCCAATTTGATTGGAATGTACAGCATGAGTTTGGTCAATGAATTTGAGCAGTTGCTTACCGTGTGTTGATGGACCTGAAGCTCTATAGTTCCAGTGATCAACGATTAGCAAAATAATTCAGTGTATTTAAAAACTTTAGATTACACTGACTTTGGTCTGAACAACGTGCTAAGGCAACTTTCCTTTGAGGAAAATTGAACAAAACTGAAGACATCACTGACTGATGATTGTGAGATAAAGGAACTTGAACAGAATGATGTATTAGAGGAAGGCATAACAATCGAGCATAATCACTGAGAGAAAAGTAAAGAATATTACAGGAGACTAAAACAGATATTGAAGAGTGCATTAACATAACGGAATAAGATACAAGCCAGTAAACAGCTTGCAATTCCCTCACTCTCTTCCAGAGGAGGGTGGGCACAGGAAGAAGGAAAGAGACGTCGGTGAAGGCAGAAGCGATCGCCGATCAGCTGTTCCATCCCGTGCAGCGCCTTCACACACAGGTGAGAGGTGCTGCGCCGGCCATTAAGGCGGAGGGGGAGTCCAGTGGAGGGGGGGAGCGGTGGCGAAGCAGTGGGGGAGGAGAAGAGAGAGACAGGAAGGGAGGGGGGCCCGTCACTGCAAAAGTTTGATTTTTATTTTCATACAGGGAGAAGCGGGGAACAGCGGCGACCTCGGGGGGGGGGGGGGGGGGCAAGGCCGTCCATACAGGACGCTCCTGATGAGTGCCTTGCCCCCTCCCGATCCTTTTTGATTTTGTTTAGATTTTATGCAGGGGAAAGTGTGTTTGTTTTTTTTATCTCACTTTTGTTTTTAAACATGCCAGCTTGCGTTTTTATGGAGCGGGGGAAGCGGGGAGATGACAGCTCTGGCCTTTACGACTGCTCTGACCATACATTAAATTTGTTGCGGTAAATGACTCAGTGTAATTGTCGGTATTGTTAGTGCATCCCAAATTGTCCACATTACAATGGTAGTTACTCGTTTGTATTCCGTTTTCGTTAGCTGCTTGCTTCGTCGGAAAAAGGCCTTTAATGCATGCAACAGTTAGGAATTTCTTCGTTAAAAGGGTTGTTAGAGGGTCGTTAAGGTTTAGTGCATCTGGGCCTTGGTCTCAGTAATCCATGTCCTTGGATGTGCTCTGTAATTTTGTTTTTAATAGCCTCTACCATTTTCCCCGGCACCGACATCAGACTCACCGGTCTATAATTTCCCGGATCTCCCAGGAACCTTTTTTTAAAAATCGGCGTTACATTGGCCACCCTCCAATCTTCCGGTACCACGCTGGATTTTAAGGATAAATTGCATATCACTAACAGTAGCTCCGCAAGCTCATTTTTCAGTTCTATCAGTACTCTAGGATGAATACCATCCGGTCCAGGAGATTTGATACTCTTCAGTTTGCTGAACTGCCCCATTATGTCCTCCAGGTTTACTGTGAAGTCGGTAAGTTTCTCCGACTCATCCGCTTGAAATACCATTTCCGACACCGGTATCCCACCCTATGAATAAATCTTTAAATTCTACACATAAGGAGGCAGAACAGCAGTCAAACCACCATGTGACTAAGAACGTGCATTGCCACATCTCCTCTGCATAGGACTCAGTGTCTGATTCAGACTCTCTCTCTTGCTGGCAAGTAAAAGGGGGCTTCCCTGCAATCTCAAACAGGTCTTCAGGATATCCGGGATGAGCTCCAGAGAATAGATATTTGAGCATATTGACAATGTTAGTGCAAATCTCGGGGAGCTGGGTGGCCGCGTGGAAGATTTGGAGACAAAGATGGAGGAACACGCAGATGATCTTGCCACCTCTCAGATGCGACCATCTCAACTGGATATCCATTATGAAGAACTCTTGTATAAAACTTGATCTTGAAAATAGAGGCTGCAGAAAGAATCTATGCTTCTGAGTGGTCCCAGAGGTTTGGCAAGAGCACATCATTCACTTGGGAGGCCTCAAGAGAATAGGCCCAGGGATATCACTGCTCATTCTGTGAAGTTTGCAGATAAAGAGCTCATCTTGACTAAGGCACACAATATAAGCAGCCCAGATTGCAGTGTACCAAGATTTATCCAGTTACATGCTGATGCAACAGCACAGTGAAACTGGCACGGGAGTTGCTGATTAAAATGAATTACCATTGGGCATTCCCATTTTCACTGTATTTAGCGATTGCAGATAAAATACATCATACCCATACTCTTGTTGATACCTGGAACATATTGCATGTGGCCGGTTTGACATCTACACTGCAGCCCCCAAGTACTGTGGTACCTGCAACTAAAGTGAAACTACAACGTTGGCAGCAGGTCCCCGGAGGACATAAACGGCAGTTCCATAGTAGCCAGCAGGATGTGGTGGCTTGAACTGAGTACCAGGACTCTGACAGTTTGACTTCTGTTTGCTCTGTTGCTGTTGAGGTTTTTTTATTACTCTTTAAAGAAGAGATTGAGATTTAGTGATCTGAGTGGAGAGGGATATTTTATTCGTTTTCATCAGCAATGTATGCATGAGGAGGGGGGGGTGTTTTCAGCATGGGGAGTCAGGACCTCCACTGCATTCTGTTGTTCCTTGGTCTTTATTGGCCTGGAACTGGAATATGTTGTGTGACTGGGGAGGAGAGATGGGGGGATGGCGGTGGGGGTGGAATTTTGAATATACTATTTGTATGAGGACTGGAGGGTGGCCAATGTGACGCCAATTTTTTTTAAAAGGGTTCCAGTGGTGATCCGAGTAATTACAGACCAGTAAGCCTGACTTCAGTGCCAGGCAAAATAGTGGAAATTATTATGAAGAATAAAATTATAGAACACATAGAAAAACATGGTTTAATGGGACAGAGTCAACATGGATCCTGCTATTGGAGGTCTTGCCTCAATCTGCTTCATTTCTTTGAAGGCGTGAATAAACATGGACAAAGGTGAGCCAGTTGATGTAGCATATTTAGATTTTCAAAAGCTTTTGACAAAGTTCCTCATGAAAGACTCCTAAGAAATTAAAGAGTCATGGCATAGGGGCAATGTTCTGTTGTGGATTAGGAATTGGTTATTGAACAGAAAACAGAAGGTAGGATTAAATGGCCATTTTCTCAGTGGAGGAGGGTGAAAAGTATTGCCTCAGGCATCTGTACTGGGACTGGTGCTATTTAACATATTTATAAATGACATGGAAATCGGAACAAGTGAGGTGATTAAATCTGCAAATGACAACAAATCTGCAGACGACACAAAACTATTCAAAGCTGCCAAAACGCATGCAGATTGTGAAGAATTGGAGGAAAACCTTAGGAAACTGGAAGACTGGGCATCCAAATGGCAGATGAAATTTAATGTAGACAAATGCAAAGTGATGAACATTGGGAAGAATAATCTGAATCATAGTTATCTAATGCTAGGATCCACTTTAGGAGTCAGCAATCAAGAAAAAGACCTAGGTGTCATTGTAGACAATACGCTGAAATCTTCTGTGGGCAGCGGCCAAAAAAGCAAACAGGATGCTAAGAATTATTAGGAGAGGGATGCAAAATAATTGATTATCGTATTCAAT
>NW_021963663.1:0-64875 GCF_901765095.1 Microcaecilia unicolor | reverse complement strand
AGCTCCTGCTGCTTCCCAGGAGGAGCAAGGAACATACCCACAGTAAAAGTGTCCATCCTGGACAACTTGCCAGTCGGGGGGGGGGGGGGGATTAAAGTTTTTCACAAAAGGTGGTCTCTTATCTCCGACTGGTGGGTTCTTCAAATAGTCCGTCTTGGATGTGCCCTCAATTGATATCTCAAACCTCCAAATTTCCCACCGAGGGCTCATTCATTCAGCTCTCAGCACAGGCAGGTACTTGCAGAGGAACTCTCAGCCCTTCTGAAAGCCCATGCAGTCCCATTCCACCAGGGGAAGAAGGGCGGGGATTCTATTCTAGGTACTTACATAAGTACATAAGTATTGCCATACTGGGAAAGACCAAAGGTCCATTGAGCCCAGCATCCTGTTTCCAACAGTGGCCAATCCAGGTCACAGATACCCAGCAAGATCCCAAAAAAGTACAAAACATTTTACTGCTTATCCCAGAAATAGTGGATTTTCCCAAGTCCATTTAATAATGGTCTATGGACTTTTCCTTTAGGAAGCCGTCCAAACCTTTTTTTAAACTCCGCTAAGCTAACCGCCTTTACCACATTCTCTGACAACGAATTCCAGAGTTTAATTACACGTTGAGTGAAGAAAAATTTTTCTCTGATTCGTTTTAAATTTACTACATTGTAGCTTCATCGCATGCCCCCTCTAGGATTTTTGGAAAGCGTGAACAAACGCTTCACATCTACCCGTTCAACTCCACTCATTATTTTATAGACCTCTATCATATCTCCCCTCAGCCGCCTTTTCTCCAAGGAAGAGCCCTAGCCGCTTTAGCCTTTCTTCATAGGGAAGTCGTCCCCTCCCCTTTATCATTTTCGTGGCCCTTCTCTGCACCTTTTCTAATTCCACTATATATTTTTTGAGATGTGGCGACCAGAATTGAACACAATATTCGAGGTGCGGTCGCACCATGGAGCGATACAAAGGCATTATAACATCCTAATTTTTGTTTTCCATTCCTTTCCTAATAATACCTAACATTCTATTTGCTTTCTTAGCCGCAGCAGCACAGTGAGCAGAAGGTTTCAACGTATCATCAACGACAACACCTAGATCCCTTTCTTGGTCTGTGACTCCTAACGTGGAACCTTGCATAACATAGCTATAATTCAGGTTCCTCTTTCCCACATGCATCACTTTGCACTTGCTCACATTAAACGTCACCTGCCATTTAGACGCCCAGTCTCGTAAGGTCCTCTTGTAATTTTTTCCAGTCCTCCCGCGATTAAACGACTTTGAATAACTTTGTGTCATCAGCAAATTTAATTACCTCACTAGTTACTCCCAGGTCATTTATAAATATGTTAAAAAGCAGCGGTCTCAGCACAGAGCCCAGGGGAACCCCACTAACTACCCTTCTCCATTGAGAATAATGACCATTTAACCCTACTCTGTTTTCTATCTTTTAACCAGTTTTTAATCCACAATAGAACAGTACCTCCTATCCCATGACTCTCCAATTTCCTCTGGAGTCTTTCATGAGGTACTTTACACAATATCAACCGGCTCCCCTTTATCCACATGTTTGTTCACCCCTTCAAAGAAATGTAGTAGATTGGTGAGGCGAGATTTCCCTTCACTAAATCCATGTTGACTTTGTCTCATTAATCCATGCTTTTAAATATGCTCTCTAATTTTGTTCTTAATAATAGTCTCTACCATTTTGCTCGGCACCAATGTCAAGACTCACCAGTCTATAATTTCCCGGATCTCCTCTGGAACCTTTTTAAAAAATCGGCGTTACATTGGCTACCCTCCAATCTTCCAGTACCACGCTCAATTTTAAGGATAAATTACATATTTCTAACAATAGCTCCGCAAGCTCATTTTTCAGTTCTATCAGTACTCTGGGATGAATACCATCTGGTCCAGGAGATTTGCTACTCTTCAGTTTGTAGAACTTCCTTGTGCAAAAGAAATCAGGAGGGATGCGTCCTATCCTAGATCTAAGGGCCATGAACAAATTCCTAGTCTGAAAAAAGTTCAGGATAATTTCCCTGGGTACCCTTCTCCCAATGATTCAGAAAGACAATTGACTATGCTTTCTGGACTTAAAGGATGTGTGAAGAAACAGTGTGTTTTAAGCCTGTAAAATGTATTAGATATTTTCCTGTTTTAATTATGTGCTGAAGTGTATTTCTCTTATTTGACCAGCAGGTGGTGTTTCTTTGCTATAAAGCTGTTCTAGGGAGCTGAATGTTCTTTTTCATTAACACAAGCAGGAAGCAAGCAGCAGTATACTTTTACAACTTGTTGACTGGGCTCTGATTAGCCTGGAGTTTGAAAAATTAACCAGAAGTACTGGCTTTGCTTCAGTCTTAGCCCAGGAGAAGATACAGACAGATCTCTTTACTAAGGCTCTGTGAACAGTTTTATATCCTGATCTTCTCAGGTACTGTTGAGACAGTATACAAATGTCTAGTTAATGTTATAATTGATCCATATTTCAGTTACCTGTTATTGTTCTGCTGATTACACAGTGTTTGTTCATTGTTCAATTTTTAAGTCAATAAATTTGCTCTCTGTCTGGACTGATAAAGAATCCTGGTGGTTTGTGTGGGGGGGTCTGTGATCGCTTCCTGGGAATTGTGGGTCCACTGGAAGTGTGGCCCCTAGTAACTTAGAAATCACGGGATAATTTGAGAGCAGGAGACTCACCCAGAGGCGGTTGTGACCCAGTCGGTGGGTGGAGGGTGCTAGTATAGAGTACAAGCAGCAGGTGCAGGCAGACCTGAGCTGTGCTGGGGATAGGCCCTCTAAGTGGCCGCGGAGTAACTCCAGGTGGGTGACTAGGCTTTTCGTGACAGGATGCATATACTCACATCCTGATACATCCAGCCCACCGGAAGTATCTTCGATTTCAGCTGGGAACACATCACTTTCAGTACCGCGTGTTGTCTTTTGGCCACATGTCAGCTCCTAGGGTTTTCACCAAATGTCTAGCGGTAGTTGCAGCATCACTATGCAGACTGGGATTCCATGTGTTCCTGTATCTTGACGATTGGCTGGTGAAGAGCACCTCGGAGGAGGGTGCTCAGGAGTCCATGCGGATGACTATCCGGTGCTCGAGCTACTAAGGTTTGTTTTAAATTACCCCATTTCCGCCCTGTCCAGCAATTGGAGTTCATAGGAACCTGCTTGATACTTAGATGATTTGAAACTACCTCCCGGAGATGAGAGCACACAATCTGTCACACTCTCGTCCAAGGTTCATACCTCTCAGCAAGTCACAGCTCGGCAGATGTTGATTGTTGGGCCACATGGCTTCCACAGTGTACGTGACACCCATGACATGTCTTCACATGAGATTAGCTCAATGGACTCTAGCTTCTCAGTGGTATCAAGCCACGGGGAGTCTAGAAGATGTCATCCAAGTATCGCCAGAGCTTGTACACTCCCTTCATTGGTGGACCATTCGATCCAGTTTGACTCTGGGATTTCCATTCCGAAATTCCTCAGCCACAAAAAGTTCTGACGACGAATGCATCTCTCTGGGGATGGGGAGCTCATGTAGATGGGCTTCACATTCAAGGAGTTTGATCCTCCCAGGAAACAAATCTTCAGATCAATCTCCTGGGCTCTGGGCGATCTGGAAAGCTCTAAAGGCTTTCAGAGATTGGCTATCTCACCAAATTGTTCTCATCCAAACAGAGAATCAGGTTGCAATGTATTACACCAACGAGCAGGGGGGGCATCGGATCATGCCCTCTGTGTCCGGAGGCCATCTGGATGTGGCATTGGGCTTGCCAACATGACATATTCCTTTGAGCCACTTATCTGGCGGGCAAGAACAACACCCTGGTAGACTGAGCAGAATAATGCAACCTCACAAGTGGTCTCTCAATATGAGCATAGTCCGCAAGATCTTCCGAGCATCTCCCCCCCACCCTCGGGTGAATCTTTTTGCCACTCAGCTCAACCATAATGTCTCTAAGTTCTGTTCAGGCTTCAGGCTCACAACAGACTAGCATCAGATGCCTTCCTCCTCAGTTGGGGGACAGGTCTTCTGTATGCGTCTCCTCCCATACCTCTAGTGGGAAAGACTGTTGAAACTCAAGCAAGACCATCTGCATCCCAACCTCCAGTCTCTGGCTCTCACAGCTTGGATGTTGAGAGCCTAGAATTTGCTTCCTTGAATATTTTGGAGGGTGTCTACCGGGTGTTGCTGGCTTCCAGGAAAGACTTCACTAAGAGGTGCTGTTCTTTCAAATGGAGGAGATTTGCCATCTGGTGTGAGAGCAAGGCCCTAGAATCTCCTTGCTTGCCCTACGCAGACCCTGCTTGAATACCTTCTACATCAGAGTCTGGTCTCAAGACCAACTCCATAAGGGTTCGCCTCGGTGCAATTAGTGCTTATCATCAACATGTAGAGGGTAAGCCCATCTCTGGACAGCCTCTAGTTTTTTGCTTGATTAGAGATTTGCTTTTGTCAAAGCCCACTGTCAAACATCCACCAGTGTCATGGGATCTCAGCATCATTCTCACCCAGTTGATGACAGCTCCTTTCGAGCCACTGAATTTGTGCCATCAGAAGTACTTGTAGGGTCAGTGAGCTTCAGGCCTTAGTAGTGGTTGCACCTTATACTAAGTTTTATCATAAGAGAGTAGTCCTCCGCAAGCACTCCAAGTTCCTGCCTAAGGTGGTGTCGGAGTTCTATCTGAACCAGTCGATTGTCTTTCCAACAATCTTTCCCTGACCTCACGCCCATCCTGGGGAAAGCAGCTTGCACACCTTGGGTTGCAAGAGAGCGTTGGCTTACTACATGGAGCAGAGAAGGCCCACATACAGTCTGCCCAGCTGTTTGTTTCTTTTGATCCCAACAGGATGGGTAGGGTTACCATTCGTCCGGATTTCCCCGGACATGTCCTCTTTTTGAGGGCGCCGTGGGGAGTCCGGGCGGATTTCCTGATTTGTTGGCTTTGTCCGGGTTTCTCCTCCTCCTGACTCGACTCCTCCCGTCATCCGACGCCGACGTGCAGCGTCCGTGCGTGTGCGCTAGCCAGCCCCGCCCGCCCGCCCCAGTCAGCTGATTAAAATGATCCGCCCTCCGTCCGTCCTCCTGCACGAGCACACAGGCAGGCGCGCAGTGCAGCACTTCAGTTCTAGTGCCTGCCGCCTGCACAGCCGCTGCCATATCGACGACGATGAGGTCAATTTTTTTTATCCTGATTCCGACTTGTCTCTCCTCCAAGGGCGGCCTCCCTGTCTGAGTCCGGGGTCAGAGCCACTTTCTTTCGGATGGTACTGGTCTGGAGCTGGTAGGTAACTTGGTAGGCTGCCATGTGGCCCATGCATGCTGCCTTGTGCAACACACGGATGTACACAGATGGAAGTATAAATAACGGAATAACTTTTCATAGGTATTGTAGGAATTTGTTATAAATCATAAACGGTGTGTTATTTGGAGGGGCTGGTTATAAGGACACCTTAGCATGTGTTATATTCATGCACTGCAGAGATTTTTGTTTCTCCTGGTAAAGACATCAAGGTATAAAAATCAGGTGGTCAACATTCAGAGTTTCTTTCTAATTATTTATTTACATATTTATGGCAGTTATATCCCACATTAAACAAGAATTAGGGTTGGGTTTTTTTTGTTGTGCCTAGATCTAATGCAAACTCATAGTAAAGCATCACAAATACATGCATTTGTGATTATATACTTATTAAAAGTCTCCTGTCCTAATAACAGCATCAAACGGGGTTCAAAATGAAAATTTCCTTACATCGACAGTTTTAAAAACACTCAATACATTTTTATATGGACAGCAAAGGCTGTACTGGAGATTTGTAAACTAGTCTAGGTGGGGGAAGGAAGGGGGGAGAAGTAGAAGAAAACTGGGGCCGGCCTGGGGGAAGGGAAGGGAACCTAGAAGCGTGTAAGGGGGGCGGGGGGGGGGGGAGAGAGCTGGCAAAAGGTGGATGGTGAATGTACGCTAATACGATTGAAGCGGCAGCTTCCCGAGACTTCCATTGAAGTCTTGTATAGGGGGGGGGGAAGGGGGGGGGGCAGGGGGGGGACAGGGGCGGAGAAGAGGTGTGTCAGGGGGCGGGGCACGTGTCCTCTTTTTTCTTAGGGCAAATATGGTAACCCTAAGGATGGGGGTCGCCAAAGGGAAATGCACCATTTCTAATTGGCTTGCAGATTGCATTTCCTTCACTTATGCCCAGGCTAATCTGGCCCTAGAGGGTCATGTCCCAGCTCATAATGTCAGAGCCATGGCTGCATCAGTAGCCCACTTGAGGTCAGCCTCCACTGAAGAAATTTGCAAGGCTGCGGCATGGTCTTCAGTCCGCACATTCACATCACACTACTGCCTTGAGCAGGATACCCGACGCAACAGTTGGTTTGGACAGACAGTATTGCAGAATCTGTTTGGCGTGTAGAATCTAACTCCACCCTCCTAGGCCCTTTTTATTCTGTTCCAGGCTGCGCACTTACTCAGACTATATATAGTTTCAGGTTAATCTGTGTTATGTCCTCGCCGTTGTGAGGCCCACTTGGCCAATATTTGTTGTTTTTGGTGAGCCTGGATGTTAGGGATTCCCCTTGTGAGAATTAATACTTGCTTGTCCTCGGAGAAAGCAAAGGTACTGTGTTCTCCAAGGACAGCAGGCTTTATATTCTCACAGTCCCATCTTCCTTGGAGTTGTCTCCTTTGTTATTTTTACTGTAGTATAACACTGAGGTGATCACATTCGCACGGTGGGCGGGAAGGCACTCGCGCATTCGCAGTGGAGCTTCTCATCTCCACAAAGCTTCATTAGACTTTAAATTCTGGACCAGGGTCGGCATCACCTACTTGTGAGAATATAAAGCCTGCTGTCCTCGGAGAACACCTGCTACAGGTTGCTACACGTCTAAATCCTGGTTTTGGAAAGCTGGGATATACATGTCTAAAACTCAGATGTTCATCTGGGGTTGGTCTGGGAGTGTTTTGGTTGGGACCAGGGCAAGGCAAAAAATAAACAAGTATTCCCCATTTCAGAATGGGAATGCATGTCTCTGACTAAACAGATCAACACTGGGGTTTGTTTGCTACACGGGACATCTAAGTTCCAGAAATGTGTTTTTTTGAACAGCACTCCACTGGAGGTATTGGGTCTGGTCACCCCCTTAATCCCCTAGTGGTTTCCTCCCCCCCCCTTCCCGAGAAAGCAAAACTTTCAAGGGATATATGGTTCTGTTGACAGCATTGGGAATGACAATGTGTTCGTTTCTAAAATGGCTGTCATATACACATGTATGTTGCTGTTTCAGAATATACATGTGTATGTGAAGATAGGTACATACCTATATACGTGTTTCGACCCCATTGATATTTTATATGTTTATGGTTCTAAAACAGATGCCCCCCCATGCATAACCCTGCACAAACGTCCATTCCTCAATACTAGCGGAACTTGTGATGTCCCAACCTGGATGTCTTTTTGATTTGTAAATTGTTTCTAAATGCTATTCTAGGTGTATGAATTATATAGGAGAAATTACCTGCAGAGTGGGAGGATGAATACACTCCAGTATTTGGGGGGGGGGGGGGGTATCAAGAGATCCTTTATTTTGGGTGAGTTAAGCAGGAAATTCTTTTGTACTTTGGCACTAAGACTTATGTATCCTTTCTGTACAGTGAAGGAAGTAACCTTACACCAGCCCATCATTACCCAGACTTCAGATTCAAAACCTATGCACCTGTGGCTTTCCGGTACTTTCGAGAGCTCTTTGGTATTCGTCCAGATGACTATTTGGTATGTTTCTGCCCTCTAAGATCTAGAAATATTGCAGGGTGCATAATTTAAATCTGTGAAGGAAAAGGAGCTCCAGACTTCATGGTGTGGATTATTATTGTAAGAAATGTAGCAGCCAAGAAGTACTGGGTAGAATTATTAAAATATATGCTTGCATTATAGCTGATGTCCAAGGAGACTTATGTGAATAAAGTCAACCTTTTGCAAGTGTTTTTGTTCATCAGATTTTTGTGATAGTGCTAGGAAAAGATCATGTTCAGGGAGGTCTAGAATAGGACAATACATTGTGAAAGGTCAATTAAGTTGGGGGATAAACACATAGCTAATGTAGCCATTCCATCCTCAAAGAGAAATCTGTGCATTTGAGAGGAAGAATACACCTGCCATTTTGATGATGGTCTAGGGAAGGGGGGGTAAAAAGCATTGCCTGAATCCAGTTTGGGAAAGGGTTGGTGATGCATTTGTACACGAGATGTTTGAATGGTTAATACTGAGATTTGAGTAATTGCTCGATTTTAGTTCTTGGTATATCCCAATCCTGTTCTTCACCTCGTTCTGCCCAGTACACACTACGATCACTTGCACTTGCCCTTTTAGGTGACACTAATTTTAGGGAGGGAAACAAGCCATCAAGGACAGCCCTTATGATGCATTGTGTATCGGGAAGAGATATGGGGAGAAAATGCTTTAATTACATTTTCCTGTGCTGATGCAATATCAATACAATGCTACCAGTCTGGCACAATTGTTGAATTGTGTGCTTCCTGTCATTTGGAAGGGGAAATGTAAAAAGAACTAGGAAACCAAGAACCTTTGATTTTTTTTGTAAACTTGTTACATTTCAGTGATTTAATGGGTGGAAAATAATATTTTGGAAGCTGCCCATCAGTCAGATGACTAGAATGCCTTCAGTTTTCCAGTATTCCTTCATCCCCTCCAACCCACACACTTGAGGTTTGGCTGTAATCTTATCTTGTGCAGTCTGCATAAATTAAAATCATGTCAACAGCTGCACATCTTTAATCATCTTTTATTTTTATCACATGTTATTCACCAGTAATTTAACTATGTTGCTACTATGCCAGCAGGCTAGTGTTAAATGTTGTCACGTAATTAGCATCTTGCACTGCTGGCCTCAAGCATTCCTAAGATTTTTCATAGGCAGTAGCCCTGTTAACTCACCATTATGCTTGATTCTTGCACATGTTTTGCATGATTGGAAAGCTGATCTTATTACTTTTCTCAGTGAAGTTACAGCAGTTGCTTGTGAGGCACAGCAGATCTGGAAATGTGTATTGAGATTGTGATTTTATAAACAAAATTGTTGTGCATGCTGAAGTCTCCTGCTAAGGAAAATAAGTGCAGAAGAATGGAGAGCTCTGGGAGGTGACATAGATAAGTAGACTGGAAGTAGATATGTGCACAGGCAAAAAGAAAATGTCAGTTTGTTAGGAAAATGTGGATTTTTTTCCTTGATTTTCTTAGAATTTTTGGTTCACTTTACACATTCATGTTCAAAATGAACACATGCAAGAGGGTGGGAGGAATTTGTTGTATGTGTGCCAGCTGTCTAGTCCTCTGGGTCATCGTGAAGGAATAACATGGTTGACTTGGAGTGGGATGGTATTTGCTCTTGTTCAGATATTGTTGTAGCTTTAGGTTTGGGTGGGTGTAGGGGTGGGAGGGTAATGTGTTCTTCAGATGTGCAGATTTGTTTTTTTTTTGTGACTTTAGTAAACTATAATTTAAAAAAAATGAACACATGCAAACTGTACAAGTGTTAATTCATAAGTTAAGACCTGTTAATTTTATATGCACTAATTTTTTTAAAGCTTGCTAACAAATCAAATGCAGTTCAATAAATGCACTTCATAACAGGAAAGCAATATTTAATGATGCCAGCTTTTGAAAGAATCCTTCCAAGACTGTGAACATTTTATTAGAGATTAAATGTGAAGGTATGGGAAACTTGAACAAATCCAACCTGCAAGTCTTCTGCTAAACTCACATACAGAACCTGCAGATTTCATTTTAAATTTATAGCCAGAGGCCCATTTTTATAGAAGCAAACTATAAAGCATGTCCTGTGAAAACAAAATCAATTGATTCTCCTCTTGACCACAGGTGTTACCATTTTTTAGACATTCTAAAATATTAGTACTTGGAAAAGTATTCTTCATCTCACCAGGATATGGTAGCACCACGTGGCCACGTTTCGCCCTCAGGCTGCGTCAGGGGTACAAACTATAAAAACAAAACACAAATGTGAAAACATATATAACCATTTAACAATGTCATAAGCATGATTCAACTAATAAAAGCAATTATTTAAAACGCAATTATTTAAAAAAGATTCAACATATATAAAACAATCCTTCAAAAGTTCTAAAAAGCATGTATGGGCCTACATGATATCATCTATAAAACAAATATTTATAATTATTAAAACAATTCAATGAAGAGGGGAAGAAATTTCTTATACATATGTATAAAGAAATTTTTCCCTTCAGTGAATTGTTTTGATTCTAACTGTATGATCTTAACATTTTTTTATCGAGAAGTATAAATGTGATGTGAGTAATTGTAGATTAAAAATTTTACATGATGTATGATTTTAATGATAATTATAAATATTTGTTTTTAGATGATATCATGTAGGTCCATACATGTTTTTTAGAACTTTTGAAGGATTGTTTTATATATGTTGAATCTTTTTAAATAATTGCGTTTTAAATAATTGCTTTTTATAGTTGAATCATGCTTATGACATTGTTAAATGGTTATATATGTTTTTACATTTGTGTTTTGTTTTTATAGTTTGTACCCCTGACGCAGCCTGAGGGCGAAACGTGGCCTCTGGTATTATTCCAAATAAATGCATTTGATTCCACTGCTTTGTTGTTTTTATCTACTGTTTTGTAAGCAGTTGTGTGCCTTTTTGTTTTTTTTATGGTAGCACCACTACAGAGCGTATGACTGAAAATAAGAGAGAGGAAAGAACAGTTATATAGGACCACACAAAAGGAAGTCCCTATCTTTGTCGTCTTAGCTATGCAGATACCAACAGTGAAAGCCAGCACCCACATAATTTCAGGTCAGGAGATGACCCAGATACTCAGTGCCGTTGCCTGGACATGGCCCAATATTGAATATCTGGACTTAATTCCTCCTATGGCTGTTGGCAGTTTAAAAAACCATTGACCATCACAGACTGAATTTCAGTCCCATTGCTTCTTACTAACTGATTCTTCCAATTGCTTTCCTTTAAGATTGTCCTTCACAATAATCTTACTTTTTGTGTTTTTCCCCCTCCTCCCTTGTCTCCCCTTTAGTATTCATTGTGCAATGAGCCCCTGATTGAACTCTCCAACCCTGGTGCCAGCGGCTCCCTCTTCTATGTAACCAGTGATGATGAGTTTATCATTAAAACAGTGATGCACAAAGAGGCAGAATTCCTGCAAAAACTGCTCCCAGGTTATTACATGGTACGTATGAGATAAAGCATATGCGGACCAGCTGGTCCCAGCTTATCATGGATTCTGGGACAATCTAGGAATATAACATTCCAACTCTCTGTGCTCTGATACTTGTGGTCTTATCTTTTCAACGGAGACCTTCAAGTAGCAGAATGTACTGCAGTGACAGTTTATAAGGACTGGGTCAGTCTGCCCCTGCAAACCTTACTGTTGCTTCAAACTCTTTTGAAATTGAAACATTTTTACAAAGGCTGATCGTCTCTCCATAAATGTATGGCAGCATGTTTAATAATGTGCCTCTGTGATAATTTATATTGAATTTACCTGTAATATTCAAATTGTGGTGGTTCCACCATGAGCCTGAATGTCCTCATATGGCACAGTGGCTTATAAGTTGCATTGGCTCCTCCACCTTCTGACCTATTTATCTTTTTGTAATTTGATGGAGAATGAACAATTTGAAGATTTATGGTTTTAAGAAGAAAAAAAAGATTTTTATCAGCCTGAAAGCTGTATTTCCTTTCAGCTGGTTTACAAAGGGGAGACTTGGCCATTGCAGTGTATAGTAAGCAGTAGCAAAAATTGACATTTAAAACAGTGAAATCCTAATGACCAGTTCCCGTGGCCACATGAAAGTCTGTGTTTCTATTAAGTGAATCAAGACTAACTCAAGTGCCCAGTGTTGAGCATAAGAAACCTGGAAAGCATAAGTGGGAGTGTCTCTGTGAATGTGCTAACCTCGTTGCTTTGCATTTTGAGTAAGATATGCTGAAGAGGGGACTAGCCATGAATAAGTTAAAACTGTCCGTTCAGGGCCATTTCTTCCTCTTCTGTTTGGAATTTTCGGACCATGGATCACTTTTTGTTTTTCCAGTGGGAAAACCACAAGACAAATAGAAATTACTTAGCAAACTCCTAAAGGGATTTTCTTTGTACTTCTGTGCTTTCCATGCACATTTAGATGAAAGCAGCTTCCTCAGAAAGCAGTTGCAGGAACCTTCAGACCAGTGGCATAAACAGAATTGATATTTGGCGGAACCCAAGGTTAACTTGGGTGGCCATAAAGCAGTGCAGTTGTTGACACTGACTCTATTCACCTGAGCTGCTGCCGCTGACTGGCTCCTACTTCAAACTAGAAGATGGGCTCCTCCTGAGTGCTGCAGCTTTTCTGTAGCAAGGGAGGATTGTTAAAGTACCTCATTTTATCTGTGATTGTCTTGGCTATGGGCTTTTTGACTCTCAGAGAAACTGGTGTTAGGGGAAGGAGCTGTAGTAAAAGGTGGATTTTTTTTTCTTTGAATCTTATTGATTAATATGCGTTGTGATAACTGTCCACATCATTTAGTTTGTCACAAAGTCCCTCAGGTACTGAAACTGGACAGTTTATGCATGAGAGAAATACAGGAAAATGGTATCTGTTCCTAGAGCTTCAGGGGTGAACTAATATTGCATGACTGAAGAAGTCTATCTTTTTTACTGGTTCAGGTAGAGCAGAACAATCAAAGTACCATTGGCCCCTAGAGAGTTTTATGGGAAGAGGAATTTTCTTCAGTTTCTGGAAAACATTGCTGGCCATTTTCTAGTCTATAACCACTAGCTGTACTACACTGCTTTTCTGTCTGATGTGGACACATGTCAGGAATTTCTAAAAATCATGAGCCAGTCCTTTCTTTCTTTGCATGTCCTGAGACTCCATAAGTTTTGCTTGTGACTCTTAAAACCACATGCATATTGTTTTCAGTTTCCTGTTAGCTATTGGTAATTCATATTGTACCAACTGGGGGCTTTTCGTGACTTCCTTAGTGAGGGAGGGAAGATTCTCAGTATGTTAAGCCTGAGGAGTCCTTTAACTTGGCTTAGTTACATCTGTCTGCTAACAATGCCAAAAGCTTTTTTGTGAGTGTGTGTGTGTGTCTGTGTCTGTGTTTTGCTGTCTGTTCTTAGTTGGCAAGACATATTTGGTACTAAATCTGGGACTGGAAAGGAAATCTGCTTGAAGGGATTGATCTAACTGGCTGTAATGGGGTGGCTTTTTGGAGCTGGAAATTCTTTTGGTTTCTGCTTTCTATTACATTCTGTATTGCCATGTGTCTTTTAGCATTCAAACACTACCTCATAATCTCCTTAAGGTTGGTGTCCAGGGTTTCACCTTTATGGTTTAAACAATTTTTATTGAGCAATATGAATAACATATAAATCTACTAATACAGGGTTATACATCTCAATGTGTTCGTATAATTTACTAATCTCACCAAATCTTTGTTGTTTGAAGGGCTTGAACTATGTTTTGTTTTTTTGTTTGGGGGGGGGGTGCTATAAGAATCAAACCAAATAACCACCCTTTCCCTTTAAATTCTCCCTTCCTTTCCCTTGCACCCATAAGAGCTTAAGGATAATAAGATACCTGCATAGAAAATCTCCCAAACTATTAAGTACAAAGCTCCGAGCTCTGGGTGCAAGCACTTGATTATAAGGGTCTTATATGGATACAAACTGTGTTTGACATTTAAATGAATGTCTCGCAGTTTGCAGTTCCAAAAGGAATAATATGTGGTTTGTTTTGCCAGTGCCAAATAGGAAGGTGACTGCCTGTGTCCAATACTGTAAAATACCTTTTGTCCCCACTATACAGTCTTTGGCAAACACAGTCCTTGCCTCTTTCCCTCTTATATTGACTATTTTATTTTTATTTATTTATTTATTTTAACCACTTTTACTCCTTATATCCTAAGCGGTTTCCATAAAAACATACATATTAAAATTTTCAAATATATACATAACAAATAATACTGCTGTCACAAAATCCCAACCACATGTTATAACTATCAAAAGCCTTCATAAAAAGCTGTGTTTTCAACATAGTCTTAAATTGCTGTATACTAGAGATAATACCGATAGTTTTCCCAATAAAATTCCCACCGGGTTAAGTGAATATTTTAACCCAGGATACGTGTCATAAAACTCAGTATAGATCTCCGGTAAGATTGAATACAGTGACATTCCCACAATGCATGGCAATAAGTGTAATTTAACAGACAATACTTAAGATATACTGGAGTATGATCACAGCTCGACTTAAATGCTTGAACCTGGAAAAACAAGGTTTAATATGTTTGAAAAAGTAAGGCAGAAAGTTCAGGTTCTTCTATACTTATGCCTTATCACTCTTATCCCTCAGTTCCTGAACATATATTGGAGTTTGAGAATCAAACTTGTATTGTGCTTCTCCATCACGGAGTCTGAATATTTTCCCTTGCACCTTACTCCCCTTCCCTCTCCTTTCTCCCCCCTGCTATTTTACATGCAGCTTAACCTTCATCTTTTTTGGGGGGGGGGAGGGGGGGCGGCGGCGGCGATGAGCGAGTGCATAAAATATTTTAAATCCTCCTCTTGCTCCATAGAACCTGAACCAAAACCCACGGACCTTATTACCCAAGTTTTACGGCTTGTACTGTGTGCAGTCAGGCGGTAAGAACATCCGGGTGGTCGTGATGAACAACATTTTGCCCAGAGTAGTTAAGATGCACCTTAAGTACGATATGAAAGGTTCAACCTACAAACGACGGGCATCCAAGAAAGAGCGGGAGAAGTCCAGCCCCACGTTCAAGGACTTAGATTTCATGCAGGACATGCCAGAGGGTTTAATGCTGGATGCAGACACCTTCAGTGCCCTGGTGAAAACTCTGCAGAGAGACTGTCTGGTGAGTTAGAAGCAGATGATGCCATTGGCGAGGTTCTCCTTATTTTATAGAAAACTCAATGTGCTTTTTGTATTTTTAAAGAATATGCAGAATTATTCCAGTGTAAAAATGAAAGAAGGTATTTTAAAATGTTCAACTGGCATTCCTTTGGGAGCATCCCCCATGTTAGTGAGTCATGGACACATTGCAGCCAGCACATCAGATGTGTACCATAGAGAGTATTATGAGCAATTGGGTTAAAGTCTGAAGGATTTAGTTGTATACAGGAAAGGGAATTGCTCCCTTGTCACAGTCCTTGGGGGTGGGATAGAGGAAGAGTTTAAACAAGAATGTTACCAATTTGATTTCCAGGATTCATGGCTAGTGATGAAAATTGCCTGTAGTACTGCAGACATACTGGGCCAGACCAAAGGTCCATCAGGCCCAGTACCCTGTTCCAACAATGGTCAGTCCAGCCTACAATTATTTGTGCAGCTTGAAATTTTTCATTTTATATTGTCTCCTGTGTCTTTTATGGGAATTTTTGTTTTGTTTGAGGATTTTTTTTCTCTTTTTTTTTGTTTTGTTTTTGTTACAGGAGGATTATTTCTTGCGGTAAGAGGGCACATGTGCATGCATTGTCAAAGAAAGGGTATGCCCTCTTTTTGTAAAGAGTGCACTATTAAAGATGCACAACCCCCCCCCCCCCCACCACCACCACAAATTTTCTTTTTTGGAGGGGGGGGGAGGGGATCACAGAATGACATGAGAAATGTTATTTCAAGTGAATGCACATCCCTAGTCACAAGCACCTGGCATTATTCCAAATAGTAGATACATGGTCATAAACTCTCATTAGTCCAATCTGTTATCTGCAAGATTACCACGTACTTTACACATAGTGGAATACCAGTAAATATGGTGATGTCGTCTCCCTGACCATTCTTTTGGCTCATCGGAGCTACATATACCATTCCTGAAGCAACAAGTCCAGATTCTACTTTCTGACTGATAAATGTTCATAGTCACCAGGAGTTTTGTAAGTGTCTATATTTCTTCTGTTCTTGCTATAACTGCTATGTGAAATGGAGACAGAATAATTTGGTCACTTTTTCCTGGAACACTCCATTCAGTGAAGCAGCATCGTTTCCAATTGCTTTTTCCACCCTGACCTTTGTAGGTATTAGAAAGTTTTAAAATCATGGACTACAGCCTGCTGCTTGGGGTGCATAACCTGGACCTGCTGGAGCGAGAGCGACAGAATGATGGCAACCAAAGCATGTCGGATGAGAAGCGACCCATCGGTCAAAAGGCCCTGTATTCTACTGCCATGGAATCCATCCAGGGAGGTGCTGCTCGAGGGGAATCTATAGATACTGATGACACGTAGGTCACAACAGTCAAAGATGTTAATTTGTTAAAGGGAATTATATGATTTAAGGACATGTTAAATGGGACAGATGTCTAGTAGTTTTGGAGGATGAAACTTGAAATATTGATGTTGATGTGATGTTACTTTTTTAAATGTTATTTTTAAGTTGTTACCCCTTCAGATGCCTTGTTAGATAACATGTAAGAAAGAAATAGGAATGTAGTTGGAAAAATTAGCAGTTTTTGTACTGCCACCAGTTTTTTCAGAATATGTGCCAGGGTCAGACTTGTTAAATTGGTGAAATCTGTTTACACCTACCCAAATACCATCCATGGATCCTTCAGTTCTCAGTATCTGAGTGAGAGGCATTAGATCATGCATTATGAAACATATAAACGGCGAGTGACCGACTCACTCGCAAATGCGCAGTAGAGACTTTCCTCTCTGTCCCTCCCCCGCGTCAATATGTGATGACGGGGGCAGGACAGAGAGGGAAACTGCGCAAAGCCGCCGAGGTCGCCACTACCGCTCCCCCCACACGGTGTTGCTGCCGCCAGCCCTCCACCCGGCCCAGGCCCTCTCTCCGCTACTGATTACTTACATCCATTCGCCGGAACGCAGCACGCACATCAGCTGAGCTGCCGTCCGCCTTCCTTTCCTGCCTGTGCCCCGCCCTCGCTGATGTTACGTCACACGAGGGCGGGACACAAGCAGAGAAGGAAGGCCGACGGCAGCTCAGCTGATCTGCCCTGCGTTCCGGCGAATGGATGTAAATTCAGTAGCGGAAAGAGGGCCTGGGCCGGGTGGAGGGCTGGCGGCGGTAGTGGCGACCACGCGTGGGGGGGCCAGCGTCGACCTCCGAAAACCCCAATACCAGCCCGTTTTAACGGGCTCAATGGCTAGTTTGACTATAACATGGTACCTTACTGCCATAACTTAGGAGTTCTGCTTAGACTGGGGGAGGGGGATTTTACACAAACTTTATTCTTTGCTTTCCTCCTATCCTTCACTGAATATACCTTATTTCTTTTCTCAACAGCCCCTATCCTTTTCAGGTAACCTGCTAGCCAGTTATGTTCCCTCCCACCTTGCTTCACAGTGTCTCCCAGTGCTGTTTACAGATCAGTTGCTACTTACTGGTACTGCACCAACTCTAAGTGAGTTTGAGATGCAAAGAGCTGCACTTGACATTGGTCTCTTGTCTTGCAAGACCAGCGTGGGGATTTGGATACTGTGTAGCTTAATTTCACCAAGATGTAAAAGATGTGGGAAATCCTCAGCTCTCCTGTGGTGGTGCTATACAAGACTGCAGAGTTGTGGGAGAAAATAGGACTAGGCTGTGGGGATGAGCTTAGGAAAAGATGCAGGATAGAGGATGCTTGTTCCTGGATTGTACTGGGAGGATTAGGGAGAGACTAGAATTAATAATACTGATTTGCTCTGGCACCTAGACATCTGTTTTGTTTCCTTCCTCTCAGTAATGAGTTTCCACCTCTGTTTACTCCATAATCTATCAAAATTGAAATCCTGTTGAATCTTACCTTCCCCCCCTTTCCCCCTAGAATGGGTGGCATCCCAGCAGTGAATGGTCGGGGAGAACGCCTCCTACTTTATATCGGAATCATTGATATCCTGCAGTCCTACAGGTAGATGATTTCTTTGGTTTTAATACCTGCTCACCTGTTTGAAGTTGGTTGAACATTTTCAGTTCACAGCACAGTTGGATGTGAAGAGTAAGTGGGTGTCTTAAGAATAAAATTAGTGTTTTTTGTTTGTTTTTTTTTGTTAGATTAATCAAGAAGTTGGAACACACGTGGAAGGCCTTGGTCCATGATGGGGTTAGTGCTGCTCTTTTGTAATGTGATTTTTTTTTTCCCTGTTAGTATTGCATTGGACTAAAGAAACAGTGAACAAAGTCCACTTGAGGAGTCTTTTCAAAATAGCGGTTATTAACTAGGTTACCCAGCTCATCACTACCAGGCATCCTTTTATTTTTTTTAGGAGGGGGGGGTTTTCACCTGACAATCTGGCTATGAAAATTTGCTTCTAAAAGAGACATACAGTGTTAGGTTTTTTAAATCCGTGAATTACCAGACTCCAAAATTATGATGATGATGATGATGTTACAAGAAAATTCCAAAACCCTATATAGTAGGTAGAAGTATTGGAAAGAATTAGTAATAACCAGCCTACATTTACATTTTTAAGGCTGAACTGTCCTCCCATGTCAAAGCAAGCTCTTTCATAACTGCTAACAATGCTGTCCTCCCCCTATCTGGTTCTCATCTTAGACAAGTTCAGGGTCTTAATATTCTTGTAGATCATGAAACTGCAGCTAGAGAGGAGGCAGATCTCACCAATTAATCACCCAGCTCTTTCCCATAGCATATATAAATCCAATTTTTTATTTAAATGTTGGTTCCCAGGCTCAATCAGCTGCTGCCACACTTCTTTCAGCACCTTACTGCTCTGTTGATTAGGAGCGTATGAAGATAGTCATGCCTTTATTTCAGCTTTCATTTTTTAAAAATAAGTTATATGGGTTTCTAATCAAATTTCAGATTCAAAGATACTTATTCAACTCCACTGGGTTTTGTTTTGTAGTGATAGAACCTCTTTGTTTTAAAGCTAGTGCCTGCAGTCAACTGCAGTGTAATCAGCCCTGCAACAGTGTGCTCCATTATCTTACTTCAAATTTTTCCAAGAATAGCTTTGATTCTGCTCCATTCTGAAATGGATAAAAAAAGCACCTAAAGAATGATATAAACCTGTTCATTGAAGGTTTTACTGTCATACCACAGCATAATAAATCATGGCTCGCTTTCTTGGTGTTTTTAGGACACGGTGTCTGTGCACAGGCCCAGCTTCTATGCTGAGCGATTCTTTAAATTCATGAGCAACACCGTATTCCGAAAAAATTCCTGTGAGTATGCAGTGTTTTTTGCAATTGGACAGAGATTTGAATTCTGTCTGTATCCTCTTCTTCCCCAGGTCCTTGAGCGTATCTGACACATCTTTTACCTTATGTTCTCTATGTAGTTGGTGTTACCTCACTTGGTGCTCAGATGCTGAAGTCTAGCATATCTTTTGATAGCGTAATTTTGATATCATAATAAAGCCCTGCCCTTCTTACCCCCCCCCCTTTTTTTTTTTCGCTTTAGACTGAATTGTAGCTATAAATGTTTACACCTACTGGCTAGCTCTGGTCTGTTCTCTTCCATGCACCCTTTGATGTCCCTGTCACGTTGCCTGCAATATTTTCTCATTAAATATTAAAGTTAGAGCTGTACCAAATAGCATATTCTACTATTCAGCCAAATACGAATAATGAAAAATATTTGGCTGAATACTAATAATGGGCATTGAGTTTTAACAGAACAAATAATAAAAGAAACAGTGTGAAAATCAGAGATCTTTCAGTAGGATTTATCACAGTTGAGCCCTAGATTATTCATATTTGAATTTAAATCGCTATTCAGCCAAATACAAATAATGTATTTGGGGCTGAATCGAATACGAATATTCGGTACAGCCCTAAATAGCAGCACTTTGCTTGTCTAATAACTTCTTTCTCAGGGTCAGATGTGGAAGAAACACTTTTTAAATGTTTTTTTTTTCTTATTTGTGGTTCATCAAATTACAGTGACTATTTAAAAAAAGATACATTTAACAAAAAATAAAAAAGTATTGAAAACCTCTGTCCTCTAGTCTTAACAAACGAGTATGTTTACAAGGGTGCGTTAGCGTTTCTAACGCGCTTATAAAATTAAGGCACGTTAAATGCTAACGCGCCTATACATTTCTACGGGCGCGTTAACAGTTTACGCACATTAAAACCATTAATGCACCTATAGCGCCCCTTAGTAAACATAGGCGTTATAGTGGCTGTTATGCAAATCAAGCAGTCTATAGTGTTAGAAAATCAGTGTCAAAGGAATCTACTAATTAAAAAAAAAATAAAAGGTATTGTCTCTGGCTTTCCATGGTAGCACTGAAATCATCACCATCTAAGAAAGGACGCAGTGCCCTGTTGGGTCCAAAGCATGCTGGACCGATGGCCGCATTTTCAGCAAGCCAGATTCCCAGTGAGGCAGAGGAGAAATATGACCTGCGTGGAGCTCGCAGTTATCCTACACTTGAGGATGAGGGTAAGAATACCCCAAATTATTAAACACTTGAGAAAAGTGTTATATGCGCTACAAGGAAAGTGTTTGGGGGGAGGGGGGAGTGAAGGAGAGATGTAATTTTTCCACAACTCAAGAGATGATGAGGAAGGAAAACCCTATTGATTATGGAATCATTTACTGTTTTCAGTACCAGAAACAAATTTATAACAGGAGTTAGCTTTTGTCTTTTAGTCCCCTTTGTGTTTCCTTCTACGGGAAATGAAGGGACTCTTCCTGCCATTGACTTTCTATTAACAGTTCTCACTGTTGTCCCAATAACACCTTCTGCACAGTTACTGCAAACCCCCCTTCCCCCTAAAATTTAAACACTGCGGTGAGCATTGGATATTTAAATGCTGACCGAGACATTTAAATTTATACCCGAATATCTAGCACCAGTCACTGCCTGGATAATTGGCACTAAATATCCAGCTATAGACTGAGTGCAAAAGCTTTCTGGGTATTGTAGATATTCAGCACCAGTAACTGGATAACTATCTAAATAAGTTAGGATTGCTGTTCTGCTGTGTAGTTAATCTGGTTGCCAGTGCTGAATCCTTGAAATGCACTACCCAAATACTGCTGGGGTGAAAATTAGGGTATGGCCCAGTGAGTGGCACTTATCCTGGTGAGAGCTGCTGAATATCAGGCCCACAGTCTATAAACCAGTTACTCTGTTCATTGCATGGCTTGAAACTGACCACAGGGGCCAAAAGTAATGAAAGCAACTTTTGAAAATGGACATACACAATATGCTTGTAATGTGGCATATCTTTGCGAGTTTTCTTTTAGTTGGAATTCTAATAGTGTTTTCAGTGCATTGGTGATTTGGTCCTGGCAGTGTATTAGCCCAATGTGGTAGAACTTTGATCTTCATAGAGGTGCTTATCTTTTTTCTCCTCGTGTATTGAGCAGGCAGGCTCGACCTTCTTCCCTGTACTCCTCCTTCTTTTGAGGAAGCCACCACCGCCTCCATAGCGACTACACTCTCATCAACCTCACTTTCTATTCCAGAGCGCTCTCCTTCTGAGAGCTCGGAGCAGCCGAGATACAGGTAAGATCTCACTCTTCCAGATCCTTTTAGGGAAGAAAACAAGAATGCATGGAAATGTTAGTAATGGGTTTGAATTAATGCTTCTCAGGCACAGCCTTGAAGGAATTCATTGTTGCTAAAGTACAGGATGAGCCCACTGAGATTAATCTGTTATTTTGTGATTTTTGTAGGAGACGCACCTATTCCTCTGGACATGTCAGGTATGACAGATACACTTTATTCTTTCTTAGGTTGTATCCTGGTGGAGGTAGTGGGCGAGGGTGGAGAGACACGTGAACTCTCCACCATGGTATATAGAATCTAGCAGGGGTGTAGCAGGCAGGGTGGCTTTAATATGCTGACCTTTTATTACATCTGGAGTTCTGGGTTTGAAACTCAGGTCAGGTAAATATAGTGTGTTAAAACAGATCTTAGGTTTGCATTGTTCATTTGTTTTGGCATCACAGGTCTCATGAGGAGATTCGGATCGAGGATGGACTTCAACAAATCACAGTGGAGCTGGAGACAAAATGCGAGGCTGAGCCCAGTATTTCTAAGGATGAGCAAGGGTATGCTTCCTTTAGATAGATCTGTGGCAGTCATCAATTGTAGCAGTGCTGCTAAAGGAATTCTCCATGGATAGCATGGATCTTGAGTCACGTCATGGTGATGGAGTTGAATAGCTGGATTTCTAGCATAGACATATCTAGAAGGGATTTCTGTGCTTGTGCTGGTATTCTCACCTACTGAACCCTTACTGAACATACTGTTATTTGTCAGTTTTATTGTTTCTTCGGTAGCAACAAGACCTTGTTCTGGACTCCTCAAGAAAACAAAGGAATCCAATATAGGCAATGCTTATAAAGCAGGCAAAATGAGCCATGGCAGGTGTAGTGAGGAAAATAAATTGTTTCTGCATTCCGATGAACATGTGAAGCTCATTCTTACATTGGATTGCAAGAGCCCTCCAGTGCTACTTGGATAGAACTAAATCATTGAATATACCAACCTGGCTTTTTGTTCCTAAGCGGCATCAATACCTAGTAACAAAAATATTAGCCAACTAGATAGCTGGTAGTATATTCTTTTGTTATTGCAATATGGACAGCTAACAAAGTGCTGATACCGAAGAGTCAGAGGCACACACAAGCAGATGCAGAGAGCAAAGTAGCCACCTGGTCCACCGTTCACACCTTTGAAAAATGCTGCTGTCTGGACTATTCATCAAATACAGATTCAGTATTTGGTGTTCAATTCTATTCTAAATGGTTCAGCTTTCCACTGCCACCAACATTGTGGGTTGCAGACCAACAAACTAGCTAAAATAGGAACACTATTTTCTGCAACCATCAGCTTGAGAGTCATTATTTATGTGGCTCAAAGGTCTACACTGCCCATGGAGAAAAATGAGTTGCATATCTATAACAGGTATTCTCTTTGGACAGATGAATCTTTCAGTCACACAGACTTGCCCTCCCAGCTCGCATTTGAAACAAGCTAGATGATGAACTGACAAGTTATGGTAAGTATAGTAAGGGCATAGTAGGCAGGAATACCCGCGCATGTGCAGAAATATGTTCTAGAGATTTCTGTGCTAGTAATCCAGCTGGTCAGCTCTGTCACAGTGACATCACCACTTGTTTAGCTAAAAGATCCATCTGTCCACAGAGAACTGTTACGCAACTCTGTTTTGTCCTTCCTTTTTACTTTCCTCTAGTTGCTGGCTGTGATTCAATCACAAGAGAATCCACAGTCCTGGAGCATTTCGTAAGGTGTAAAAGTCCTTCTATGACCACAGCTACCTTGACATTTTCCAACACCCCTACATGTATATGGAGTGTTCGGTTTGTGCACCTTGTTGATTTCCAGAAATAGCCATCTTCTTCCATAGACTTACTGAAGGATGGGGTTGCTTTCCCACTATAAACTGTACATGTGTGTGCTAGATACTCCTCTGTCTATTCTAAAACCTCTATTATTTTTAACATCACCCAATTTCATTTGATTGCTTTCTAGGGAAGCTTTGTTAAGCTGCACCATAACGTCGCCTGTCCTAGTTGTGCAGGAGACAGAAACAGCCAGCCAGGTCTCTGAAGAGGAGGAGTGTGCCAGTCACAGACATTTACTTTGTAAGCACTCAATGGATTTTTCTTTTCTTTTAGCTCATGATTGTGGCTTTATTAGGTCAGCAGGCTCTCAAGCCCTATCAATTCCACTTCCTTGCAGGCGGTCATATGAGAATTGCTGAGGAGGAGATAGTGTGTAAGCCAGGGCCCTTCTTTCAGGTCTTGCAGTGTCACCCGCAGAACACTGTAAAATGAGTCTAATGATTTTCAGAGATTTATAGTTACAAAGTACTAGTGAAGGTGACAACTTGCCTGTGGAATTTTGGCATTGCACAGGTTACTCCCTGTGCCTCACCAGGACCCTTGATATTTGGTTTTCTGTGTGGCACCTATATTGGCTTTTTTTCTTTTTTTTTTACCTTTTTGTTAGTGTTGTTCTAAAAGAACCAAACCAATCATGCAGCTCAGTGTTTATTGTAGATAAGAACAAAAGGAGTCTTGTTTTTAAACAAGAAAAAAATAAGTAGAACCCCCCCCCCCCCCCCTAAAGCTGTAGAGACGTTTTTCAGCATTTATTGATTACTGCACCACCGTTCTGATCACTACATAGTTACAGATGTAATAATGGCATATGTTGATGTTTGATTTTCGGGGTCTGGATGGACAGAGTCTGGGCAAAAAGATTTCTTGGCGTGCTCGTCCCTGTGTGAGAGGGAAGATTTTGGTAAAGGACGTGCATTCAAAATGAAGCTCATGTCCTCTTATTGAACACGCAGGGTAATTCTATAAAGGGAAAATACATGTGTATATTATACGCAAGATCACACAAAATGCTTGTACCTAGATTGCTTAAAAAAAAAGGCACATAAATTATAGTATTCTATAATTTACATATGTAATCGTGTTGTTCCCTGCCCATGTATATACTGAGATTCAAACTACATACTATCACTTTTAGGCACTGTTTTATAGAATAGTGGGTAGCCTGAATATTTGGTGGTTTGTCTGTATGTTCACACATACATACATTTATGCCAGTATTCTAGTCATTTACATGCATTTCTGGTGCCTAAATGTTGGTGCCCTATTTAATTACCTCCATTGTGTCAGCTGAGATAACCGAGGCACAGGGATATTTAATTATACAAGCCCACCAAAAGGAGCGGAAATGGCGGAGGAGTAGAAGAGAAAATGGAACAGGATCAGTGCAGTAAACAAGTAGACCTTTATGAAAATGACCCGACACAGCCATGTTTCGGCTAATGCCTTTGTTGGGGATCTTATCAGAACATAGATAAAAATATATATATGAGCAGCATGACTTGATAAACAAACATAAATTTTTATGCATCTTTTGCTTACTCATTATTTTATGTTTATTTACATAACATATCCACACTTGTCTGTGTGCAGCAGTTCCTGTGCTAAGCCCTAAAGTGGGCTTAAAATACTAAAAAAAGGCTTACCATGGGATGCGCTAAAGCGTCTTGCAGTAATATTTCCTTTACTATACACTAACTGTCCAGTATTTTATTTTTGGAGGGGTGTGTCAGGGCAGAAAACGGGCATGGAAGCGCTATTCAGGTAGCACGCTCATATTAGTGGATGCTAACTGAATAATACAGGGTTGATAGAGGAGCCCTTAGCTCCTTAAAAGTAGAAAGCAGTAAGTGTTCCCACTTTAATTATTTTCATTTGCCACATGCTAATGACAACATTAGTGCATGTCCTGAAAATAATAAAGTAGAAAAATCCCTTTATTAGGGATTTGCTCAGAAATAAACTTTAGCGCATTTAAAAGTCACACATTAGGACACGCTAAGCCCATTTCCTAGTGCATCTTAGTAAAAGGGCCCCTTTATCCCTTGTATGTTTGTAATTTTATTCACCTTCTTTTAAATATTTGTTGCTTTGATACATATGTTTTGCATGTTCAACCATGTACATATTAAATCACTTTATTTTATGTGATTTTTATTTAATTTTGTGTAATTATTATACATGCATTAAGATTTTTTAATTCTATGTTTTAATAAGATCCCTCTGACAAGGTATTAGCTGAAATACGACCATGTCAGAGATTGTTTTCAATAAAGCTCTGCTTGTTTATTCAATCCTGTTCCATTTTATCATATTCCCCTTGGTTGTCTCTGCATCTTTTGGTTGGTTCTGCTTTTGCAGAGTTTGTTTTTTCTTTCTTTTTCCTTTCTTTTTCTTTTTTTTTGGCCCATCTAATTCAGTAGTACCCAAACCTGTCCATGGGGGAACCCCTGCCAATCAGGTTTTCAGGATATCTACAGTGAATATTCATGGTTAGATTTGCATGCACTGTCTTCAGTACATGCAGATCTAAGTCATGAATATTCATTGTGGATATCCTGAAAATCTAACTGGCTGGGGTTCCCCCATGGACAGGTTTGGAAACCACTGATCTAATTATACAAGCCCTTCATTGCTTTATGTTGAAGTCTTTTTTTAATTGAAGATCAGAGAAAACAACAAACAACTATACAACGAAATGATAAATTCAATGTTAATTCAGTTCCTGACAACATAGAACACATTGCACTGTATTTCGATTAGCATCAGTGCCAACTGTACATTATCTTAGATTACCAAATCATATACTACCATATATACTCAACTATGTCGGGCCAATGGACAGAGGATCTTGCAGTCACACAAGTGGTGATATCATGGTCACAGAATCGATGTGGCCGTTCAGAGCTCAGAAAACTCTAAAACTCTTTTGTGTACATGAGTGGGTATTCCCGTTCTAATGTATGTACTGCACATTCCATCTAGCATTGGTTCTTATTTTTGCACAGTAGTGGCATGACCTGTCAGTTATTCTTTCACCATTGCCTCGGTTCATCACATTGAATTTGATATAGCTGACATCTTTTTCAAATTAGATATAAAGCCAGTTTAAGCACTGTGAATGCAGTAACCAGAAGATGTCATCAGATGTTTGGGCCAAGAACATGATGTTCAGAAATGTTTGGACTGTAAAAAAAAAATGCTGACAAGCCCTTGAAACTAAGGATTTAACTCCAGTTTTCACAGCAGCCTTCTGCTAGCACTACTACCAACCCTTAGAGAAGAACGAGTTTGAAGACTTCTAAGCGGGTGATAGGTTCTCAGGCTAACCTTAATCCCGCCTCTGTTACCAGACCACCTACCTGGCACACAGAGCAGCCTACCTCACGCTCCACTGCATCAAAGCATGGAGTCCAGGCTAGGCACACTGAATCTCGCTGTGCCTCCGTTAATTGCTTGTCCCGAGGCCATCAATGTCTGCATCCCATTGTGTGCATTATGATGCAGAAGCTCCGCCTACCAATGCACTGGGCCTGAGTTATAGAGGCATTCCCTGACACCAAGAGGCAGTGTTGGGATTCTCCTTTGTGGAGTGTGTCACCTCAAAGCTAGCACTGGATTTCGATGTCGCGAGCAGGGCAACAGCCTTCTGCACCGGCATCATCTAGACTAGGGGACACTCAAGGAAGTTGCATGGTGTACTAGCTGCATTTGATTGCTATTATAAAAAAAGCTCAGGCTAAGTTAGAAGAAGAAAAGGAATCATTATTTCTCACTAGCAACAGCACAAGAAATATTGTTGACTCTTGGCATTAGTAGTTTTACAGAACAGAGTCTAACAATAGAAAGAGAGAAAGAAAGGAAGGAAGATGAATGAATGAAAAAGATTCTTAGCTGTAAAGAGTTCTTACAAGGGGCGGAGAAGGACACCTCCCCTGGAAATAGGCTGTGGCAAGGATATGAAACTTCTCTTGCCATCCGGACTATTTCAGAGTCTCTTTAGATGAGCAGTTACTTATATACCCTTCTCATCACAAAGGACTAGGACTAAGGGGCACGCGATGAAACTACAGTGTAGTAAATTAAAACAAATCGGAGAAACTTTTTCTTCACCCAACGCATAATTAAACTCTGGAATTCATTGCCGGAGAACGTGGTGAAGGCGGTTAGCTTAGCAGAGTTTAAAAAGGGGTTAGACGGTTTCCTAAAGGACAAGTCCATAAACCACTACTAAATGGACTTGGGAAAAATCCCAATTCCAGGAATAACATGTATAGAATGTTTGTACGCTTGGGAAGCTCGCCAGGTGCCCTTGCCTGGATTGGCCGCTGTTGTGGACAGGATGCTGGGCTCGATGGACCCTTGGTCTTTTCCCAGTGTGGCATTACTTATGTGCTTATGTATCACCCATCACAACTGACAGCATGGACAGTTTAATAGAAACCTATACCCAAAAACGAGATCTCACAAATAACAAGCAAGATTGTTACACCCCACAAATACTTTAAATGGAGGAAAAGGATCTCGGAGACCCACACAAACATATTTAATGCATTTAATTGTTTGTGATTTACTGCTCCAGTTCTCATTCATCAATCCTAAAAAAACTTCTGATGTTTTGTAGTGTGGTGCTCAGTGTCATATATCAATATTCTATTAATATGTTCCACTTCGAAATGAAAAAATTCTTTATCACATTATGAACAATTCAAAGAACAGCCAAAAAATGCCTGCACTTAGCGTCACATCACCCAATGGACCCGTTTCACTAGCAACCCAGCTTCATCAGGGTCAATTGTGCGGGCTGAAACAATTTTCCACTCTATCTGCAGTTGAAAACATATAATTGACTGTCTTTAATACACACTAAATCATATTTAAGCTCTCTGCAGCTATAATTCAGCAATTTCTGCAACAACAGAAGAGTAATGAACCATTCTCGCCTCAAATTCAGCAAGAATCTTCTTCCCGGGAAGAATATTACCATTCCTTTCTCCCTCATCAAGGAAGCAAATATGGTCCATCTCAACATCAGAATCGATGGAGGTTGAGGCTATTTCTGACTGTACTACTACTACTACTAATCATTTCTATAGTGCTGCTAGATGTACGCAGCGCTGTACACATTATATGCAGGTACTTTCTCTGCCCCTAGTAGACTCTCACTGTACCTGGGGCAGTGGAGGGTTAATTGACTTGCTCAGGGTCACAAGAAGCTGAAACGAGAATCAAGCCCAGGTCGCCAGGATCAAAGCCCACTGCGCTAATCATTAGGCTACTCCTCCCTGTCACCAAGATCAGACCAGGGACGCCGAGAGACAGAGCTGGGCCTGGGGCAGGACCACCCCGCTACCTTACTTCCTGCGTCTGCGCCTCCCCTCAGTCTGTCACTCTTCTGCTCCTGTGTGCTGGGACCCAGGTTATGGCGTTAGTGCAATCACTCGGATCCCAAACAGGAGCAGGAGAGAGAGACAGACCAAGGGAGCAGAAACTTCTAGGACCAGGCCCTTGGAGGCCAAGCCTGGAGAATCTTGTCCCGTTCCCCGCTCCCCCCCCCCCCCCCCCGACGGCCTGGATCAGACTGCTACTCGTTCTCCTGCTCCTACCCCTGATGAGCAGTCGGGCAGAGGAACACCAGGACTTTCGTCAGATCCATGCCCACCAGCACCTATAAAAAAAGCCACTCACCCAGAAGACAATATTATCGTAAGTTTCTTCTGAAATAAGGCTTTGGAAATTCCCCTCTCCAATTGGTTCAAAACTCTGCTGCCCTCTCGTCTTCCGCCAGGGTCGCTTTACTCATACTACTCCTCTCCTCAAGTCGCTTCACTGGCTCCCTATCCGTTTTCGCATCCCGTTCAAACTTCTTCTACTAACCTATAAGTGTACTCACTCTGCTGCTCCCCAATATCTCTCCACACTCGTCCTTCCCTACACCCCTTCCGTGCACTCCGCTCCATGGATAAATCCTTCTTATCTGTTCCCTTCTCCACTACTGCCAACTCCAGACTTTGCGCCTTCTGTCTCGCTGCACCCTACGCCTGGAATAAACTTCCTGAGCCCCTATGTCTTGCCCCATCCTTGGCCACCTTTAAATCTAGACTGAAAGCCCACCTCTTAACATTGCTTTTGACTCATAACCACTTGTAACCACTCGCCTCCACCTACCCTCCTCTCCTCCTTCCTGTACACATTAATTGATTTGATTTGATTTGCTTACTTTATTTTTTTTCTATTAGATTGTAAGCTCTTTGAGCAGGGACTGTCTTTCTTCTATGTTTGTGCAGTGCTGCGTATGCCTTGTAGCGCTATAGAAATGCTAAATAGTAGTAGTAGTAGAAATTCCTTCCTGTTGAAAACCAGATCCTAGGGCTTATTGCCTTAATGTACTTTGCTATCTACCGTATGTGTATCAAAAGAAATAATTGCCCTTCCAGTTCATGAAGTCTTTCTAGAGCACCATAAGACAATTTGGTCTACTCCATACACATCATGACCTACCAAGAAAAGCTAGGAGACTAAATGCAAAGGACAGGAATTAATAACAGCAGTTCTCCCATCAATCTATTGTAGTCATCCCAGTAATGAGGAGGTGCAAAAGCTCTCGTGAACTTTCAAATTTTCCTCCCACCAAAGACCAGATGTTACTGGACATCATGGGTAAGCGTTTGTTCCAGAATCAATGCTGAATGCATGCATAATGGTGCACTTATCGCACTATACACAGGATCTTTATAAAGTCATGGATGGGTTGTTGCATTCCACGATTGACACTGTCTCTATATCTACACAATCTACATTTGCTCCACTGATGGCAGATCTTGAAGATTGCTCCAAAAGTATAATCTGTGTATCATGATGTCTGTGACATGGCCATCTGGTTGGCTGCAGCTGCTAAATTGACATGTAAATTGGCATGGCTTAAGGCCTCTGCATTTGAGAGATGTCAACGATAAAGCTGCAGACGCGTCATGTCTAGGAGATGCACTGTGGCGACAAGGTTAAAGAAATTATTGATTTCATTAAAGATGATTGTACCACATTAGATACATGAGAGGAGTATAATATGGAACAGTACAAATGTTCTACAAGAGATCATACTATAACTCCAACAAAAAGAAATGTGCGCTAAGGAAATAGTACCCTTACAGTAAGTCTTATTCTTCAGCACTCTAATCACCAGCAGAGGCAAAACAATCAGTGCACCTCTAGAGACAAAAAAAAAAAAAACTAGGATTCAAGATGGCGTCCAAGCAGGACGTGTGACATAGACGCTTCTGAAAACTCTTTCACTTTAAGCCTTATCTTCGTTGAATTAATGCCGAAAAGGAAAGGAAAGCCAAGGGGACTACCCTCCCGAAGCCGATTCCTCCCTTACCTGGACAGCAGTCTATGGATACATTTCTGGTTTCAACTCCAAATGCGGACGTTTCTGCTAGTGGGGAAAGGAAGAGCCCTGCTCAGGAGAGCGAATTATCGCTCAGTCCACTGGGACCTTTGACCCCGACGCCGCGAGCACCTGGAACTGCAGCACTGAAACCCGATAGCGAGGTGGTTTCGAAGGAGTGGTGCGCTCCGGAGGTAGCAGCAACGCCCGATGTGAACTAGGGGCTGGCGCAGGGAACCCAGAGATTACCAGGAACAGCAACTGGGGAAACCAGTGTGGAACCGCCGATAGCAGCTGAGCAGGAAGCTATTTCCTGCGTTCTAGCGATCCAACCTCTGGTGAAACCCGAAGAAGTATCTCTGGAGTCGATTTGGATGGCGTTAGAATCTCTTCACAAGGTCTGTATTTCATTTGTTACTGTCTCCTTGAATAATGCTTCACAGATAAACTCTTTGAAAAACCAGACTGAGGGGTTAAAGATAAGGCAAGCAGACTTGGAAGTACAAATTGGAAAAGTATCCCAACAACAAGCTCAAATTTCAGGAGACCGTATACTAATCCACAGGAAACTGGAAAATATGGAAAATCAATCAAGGAACCTGAATTTAAGGTTATTAAACTTTCCAAAATCCAAATTTGTTGCCCCCAAGGATATGTTTGCCAAATATTTAAAAGAGGTATATAAATATCCTGAACAATCATTTCCCCCACTGCAGAAAAGTATTACTTGGAAACAAAAGCTCCCCTGCTACAAGATATTCCTAAACAGGCTACTTTACATGAATCATTGGATCTAACAAACCTTCTTGAACAGTCTATAGACAACACAGAGACTAAAGCAACCTTAATTGTAACGTTATCTTTTTACAAGATAAAGAATCTTTGATGAGACTTTATTTTAAAAATGTTCATCCATTTTTTAAAGGAAGCAAAGTCTCAGTGTTTCCAGATATTGCCCGTTGGACCCAACAGAGGCGGAAGAAATTCCTTGATATGAAACAGGAATCTGTTAGCATAGGGGCTGTTTTCCAATTACTTTTCCTTTGTAAATGTATTTTGATATTCAAGGAGAAGAAATATATTTTTTGAACCCGAACAATTGAGATCATTCCTTGATATGAAGAGAAACTAGACTTTAATTCAAATAGTCCCGTAAATGTATTAAAGGGAACCACTGCTTGATTTTTGTTATATATTATTTCTTATTATACCAACTTCCTTTGGTTATAACTGTCTTGAATTCACTTTTCTAGAGGACTATAAACCCAATTTAGAAAAGTTTTTCCATGTAGTATATTTCCTTAATTTCTATGTATCTAAAATGGGTGTATCTATTCAAAGAATGTATCTTTGTATTAACTTTAAAATGATAAGTAAAGAATTTTAAAAATAATAAAATCCCAAAAGCCAGCACCACCTCAATCGGCTAAACTGAGCACAAGTTTTTGACTATGTACCCAGTCCCAAAATCCCGATGGGGGGCCATTTACAGTCATCTCATCATACCTGTACTTCAGGTGTGTGGGTGTTAAGCATTAACAAGTATGACTACCATCTCAATTTTCTGGAAAAGCCACTATTCACAAAATTTAGTTGCAGCAAGTTACCTCTTGCTCAGACTTATCAATTATAGGAGGAGGTTCAGCAGCCAGAGTAATAGAAGTGGTACCATCACACCAGCACAACATGGGATACTTCCTCATCCCAAAAAAGAAAGGAGGTCTGTGTCCTATCCTAGACCTCAGAGCGTTGAACAAGTATTTAAGTACATCAAAAAGGAGAAATTCAAGATGAATTCCTCACACACAATTCTACCGCTGCTAGACAGACAGTTGGTTGACTTCTCTGGATTTGAAGGATGCGTATATGCACTTCTCGATACATCAAGGAGATACTTGCGTTTCACATTGGGAGGAAATCATCATCAATATCAAGTGCTGCTGTTTTGGCCTTGCGTCAGCAACAAGGGTTTTCACTTGAGAGGAAATGTTGACACAAAAAGGTTTGGGAACTACTGCTGTAGCGGGTACCTTAAGCTGCCAACTGCAGCCACATGAATGGTCTTTGAAGACAAGACCACAGTTACTCAAAACCTGTTTAGCAAGTGGTGAACTCCAGAGATAGATCTATTTACATCCCCACTGAACAAGTGGCACAGATTGATTTATTATTTATTTTATTTATTTATTTATTGCACTTGTATCCCACATTTTCCCACCTATTTGCAGGCTCAATATGGCTTACAATACCTGTAATGGCAACGCCATTCCAGGTTACAGAAATACATTTGGTGTTAAAAAGATGACGAGTAGTAAACTTAACATATCGATCTGATCAGACAGTTGAAGATTTTAAAAAAAAGACATTCATAATCAGGGACACGTAGTGCTGTGTTGTAGTTATGGATTTTCGTGGTAAGCTTTTGTGAAGAGAGAGGTTTTCAACGATTTGCGGAAGTTGGTTATTTCATTGATTGTTCTTAGGTGTTTTGGAAGTGCATTCTACAATGCGTGCTCATGTAGGAAAAGCTGGACACGTGTGTCAGTTCCCCTTTGCAGCTGGGGAAGTGCAGATGAGATAGTACGACGCAGATCTTTTGGCATTTCTGGATGGGAGGTCCACTAGGCGTCTCCGTAAATGATTTTATGGACTAACATGCAGATTTTGAAAGTTATACGTTCTTTAAGAGGGAGTGTAATTACTTTCTTAGGGGTTTTGCACTTTCATATTTTGTTTTTCCAAATATGAGTCTAGCTGCAGTGTTTTGGGCTGTTTGAAGCTTCTTGATAAGCTGTTCTTTACATCCAACGTAGAGTGCATTGCAGTAGTCCAAGTGACTTAGTACCATCGATTGTACCAGGTTTCGAAAAATGGCTCTTGGGAAGAAATTTTTTACTCTTTTGAGTTTCTACATGGAGTGGAACATTTTCTTGGTTGTATTCTTCAAGTGGTTTTCAAGAGTGACATGTCGATCTATGGTAACTCCTAGAATTTTCAACGAGTTAGAAACAGGGAGGGAAAAGTTTGATGTGGTTATGGTGGGGAAGCTGTTTGTGTTATGTTGTGAGGTAAGTATAAGGCATTGTGTTTTTCTCTGCGTTGAGCTTCAGCTGAAATGCATCCGCCCAGGAGTTCATGGTGTGGAAGCTTTGGTTGATCTCGTTAGTGACTTCCTTTAGATCGTGTTTGAACGGGATGTAGATTGTAACATCATCTGCATATATGTATGGGTTGAAGTTCTGATTATCTTGCAGCTTGGCTAGAGGAGTCATCATTAGGTTAAAGATTTTACTCCAGGTATCCAGCTCCAAACAGAGAAACAGAGGGTGACTTTCAAATTTCATGGTAGAACCACTTGCTGTACATGTACCCTCCCATTCCAGTCTGTCAAAGATACTACAAAAAACACAAGCAAACAAAGCCTGCTTAATTCTCATTGCTCCTTATTGGTACAGGCAACCATGGTTTCCTTTTCTTAACAAAGTGACTTCTCAACTACCGATTTTTCTTCCCCAGCATGTCGATCTAATCACTCAACAGTAGGATCCGTTATGGCCTGGCTGATTCAACCAACCGAGGCAAAGTGGATGGCTTCTCCCAAGGTGTTCTAACAGTACTAATGACCTCAAGAAAGGACTCGACAAAGAAGTCTTATACTTCTAAGTGGAGGAATTTTCAGCACTGGTGCAATCCAAGACACTTGGACTCCTGCTTTTGTTTGTTGCTTTTGGATTTCCTCCATCTGTCACATTGAGGATTATCCTACACTTCCATAAAAGTTGATGTAGCGATATCGTCTGTTTTTCATAACTATATTTGTAATACCCCCATCATCCGTCACCCAGTCATGCAACGTTTTTTACGAGGATTGCTTAATATCCACCCTCTGGTACGACCTTCAAGCCTGACAAGGGATCGTAATCTGGTTTTGGAAACTTTGATGAGCTCTGCTTTTGAGTCCCTATTTGACAACTCATCCAGAATTTTTGCCTACAGTTTTGTCAGAGTTTCACCTTAATCAAGTAATTACATTGCTTAGTTTCTAACCACCTCCACATAGCAATGAGCAGGAGAAACGTTTCCACACATTAGACTGCATCAGAGTCTGAATTTGCAAAGAATGCATCACCACACAGACCTTCTCAGTTGTTTATTTCCTTCCAGTCAGATACTGGTCAGCATCTTGTAACGAAAAGGGCACTCTCAGCGTGGATTGCAGACTGTATACAGTTTTGTTACACTACATCCACAAATGCATTGACTTCTGATATTCCAAGAGTAACAGCACACTCATGCAAAGTGATGCACTTAGGGAGTAGAAATCCAGAGAGGAGTATGTGTTAGGCGTTGAGAGTCTGCTAGGTACGGATGGGGAGAGAGATCTTGGGGTGATAGTATCTGAGGATCTGAAGCGATGAAACAGTGTGACAAGGCGGTGGCCGTAGCTAGAAGGTTACTAGGCCTGTATAGAGAGAGTGTGTGACCAGCAGAAGAAAAGAGGTGTTGATGCCCCCTGTACAAGTCGTTGGTGAGGCCCCACCTGGAGTATTGTGTTCAGTTTTGGAGGCGTATCTTGCTAAGGATGTAAAAAGAATTGAAGCGGTGCAAAGAAAAGCTACGAGGATGGTATAGGATTTGCGTTACAAGACTATGAGGAGAGACTTGCGGACCTGAACATGTATACCCTGGAGGAAAGGAGAAACAGGGGTGATATGATACAGACGTTCAAATATTTGAAGGTATTAATCCGCAAAACAAACCTTTCCAGAGATGGGAAGATGTGGAACCGAGAGGGGCATGAAATAAGATTGAAGGGGGGCAGACTCAAGAAGAATGTCAGGAAGTATTTTTTCACAGAGAGGGTGGTGGATACTTGGAATGCCCTCCCGCGGGAGATGGTGGAGATAAAACGGTAACGGAATTCAAACATGTGTGGGATAAACATAAAGGAATCCTGTGCAGAAGGAATGGATCCTCAGGAGCTTAGCCTAGAATGGGTGGCAGAGCTGGTGGTTGGGAGGCGGGGCTAGTGCTGGGCAGACTTATACGGTCTGTGCCGGGGCTGATGTTGGGCGGCGGGGATAGTGCTGGGCAGACTTATACGGTCTGTGCCAGAGCCGGTGGTGGAGGCAGGGATAGTGCTGGGCAGACTTATACGGTCTGTGCCAGAGCTGGTGGTGGGAGGCGGGACTGGTAGTTGGGAGGCAAGGATAGTGCTGGGCAGACTTATACGGTCTGTGCCAGAGCTGGTGGTTTGGAGGCGGGGTTGGTGGTTGGGAGGCGGGGATAGGGCTGGACAGACTTATACGGTCTGTGCACTGAAGAGGACAGTACAAATAAAAAAGTAGCACATATGAATTTATCTTCTTGGGCAGACGGATGGATCCGTGCAGGTCTTTTTCTGCCGTCATCTATTATGTTTACTATTATGTTCTGTAGTGGCAACTAGAGCGCATTTACAGAGAGCCTCACCACAAGACATTTTGTAAAGCTGTAACCTGGTCTACAACACACATGTTCACAAAACATCACTGCCTAGACCAGGCTTCTTCCATGGATTCTTCTTTGGACAACGGTCCTTCCCTCTGGAATTTGAGGCTTCCCTTCTCCTCCTCCACCTCAGGGAGCAGGTAGCAGTCATATAGAAAAATGTTTTAATGTATATTCATCTGCTACTTTTAGCTTTGAAAACACCACATGTAGCTGCAAGATCCTCTGTCCATGGAGAAAGTAGAGTTGCTTACCTGTAATGGTGGTTCTCCATGGATTAGAGGATCTTCCAATCACACAAACCCACCCCACCACCTCCCTCCCAGAGTTGAAGTTAGCTTCTGGATTAACTGATTCTAGATGGAATGTATAGTAGCTACGTTAGTGTGGGAATACCCGTTCATGCGCAGAAAACTCTTCTAGAGTTTTCCGAACTTTGAACCTGCTGGGTCAGTTGCATGACCATGATGTCACCACTTGTGTGGCTGGAAGATCTGTCCACGGAGAACCACCATTACAGGTAAACAACTCAACTTTTCCACATGGTCTCAGCTAAACTTCCTCTTTGAAAAAAATATTTGAACCATCAGCCAATCAAATGATGCTTAGCTGTATCCAGGACTCCTGTAATAGTCATGCGATTTCCTGTAGGCATTCCCTCCTCTCTGTGTACATACTCAGCACAAACTTGCAACCAGCCAGAACATTACAGTTTTTAAACTATTACTACTACTGGTGTTTATTTTTATCACTCCCCAGTCTTGCTTGCACATGTCCTCCAAACTTCTCTTTAATTTGAATACTGTACAAGCTCACACTTAAGAGTTCTTCCCACACCAGGGACATATATAGCACTGGCTCTATCCTGTAAAACAAGTTCAGCAGAGCCAGAGTCTGTGTACTTCCATGAAGCTAACAATAGCAAGAGTGCTATGGCACTGATGAGAAAGACTCATAAGATGACTCTGGTTTATTGATGGGATTTTGAAGTTAAAATCAGTATATATGGTAATACAACATTTCAACTGCTTTAATACCCCCTTCCCTCCCTTAAGCTGCCCAACATTAGAGTCCAACAAGGCTATGAGCTACTTTACAGTACTACGGGAAGCTCAAAATTCTACTGTGTGCTATAGGTGTGAGTATTGTCCAAAATGGTTCCCAAATCCTCTGAAATAGTTCACCTCTCCCAGAAGTCATACCTTGAGGCATATTTTCAAAGCACTTAGCCTTCCAAAGTTCCATAGGTTTCTATGGAACTTTGGAAGGCTAAGTGCTTTGAAAATATGCCTACTTGTATCCCAATTTGCTCCATGGTAAACAAAGAAATAATTTGGGATCTCCCCAACAATATTGTGGGAGCTCCTGCTCTAATCTATGTAATCATTATAGTCTTTTTCAATAATCTTACATGGCCCAAAAATCCCTTCAGTGCTTTTGGAATCAGAAACACAATCTCATAATCAACAAAGAGCAAATTTGGTTTAACAGTGATCCTCTTTGTCCAGCGTATTGAGACAAAGCTCAAACGTTGTTGCCAAAAATCTGTTACTCTAGGGCAGTTCTAAAACATGTGACCCAAAGTAGCGTTTAGTGTCTGACATTTTGGGCAATGATCCGTCAGTTGTTATTTCGCTTGCATGCTCTCTTTGGTAACACACTTGGCCTCATCACAAATTTATATCATATTTCCCACAAGTTCCTTTATTGCTTTATAAGAAAGAAAACTAATGTCTGAACAGAATAACCAGAGCTCTTAAAAAAAAGAAATAGAACCCAGATGAGATCCCTGCAATAAGTCCTGCATTTTGAGCTGCATAGGAGAAAATAACCTGAGGTTTATGGGTTACATTCTGCCCCTTTCCACCAAGTTCAGGAACATTGCTGCTCATAGGGGTTGGAGAGGGCAGCTTTTCAATGTTTTTCTTAAAGCATACAGTTTTGACTTCTGAAGATTTTGCCATTATCTCTTTTGCTGCTTTTTCTTTGCATCTTATTAAATTAGTTCTAGCAAGAATACTCTTGCCACATTCTGCCACATTCATATTAATTGTAGATGGGACAAGACATGGTATTTAGTATCTCCCCCCCCCCCCCCCCCCCCCCCCCCCGTGTTGAAAATTTTAGAGGGTCATTATCCAACTAATTTGACATTACTAATAACTTTGTTGGGTAACTTTAATGATTAACGAACTTGTACGTATCTTATGCTACAATTTCCCTCCTTTAGAGTTGTTTAATTGAAAAGTTTTTATGAGAAGGGTTTTATATTTTTCAAATAGCAAAACTTTGGAATATTTTGCCAGTAGAAGTTAGGTCATATTCTTCTTATATAGAATGGGCTATAACTACTCATCATCATCATCATAGTGATGGGCATACTGCTGCTTTTGCCTCAGCCCTGGTCTGCTAGGATAAATCATAGTGGGTTTAACTTCCCTAATGTTCAAGAGATGGAAGGACAAATCTGCAGTATTATCGTTTAAAAGCAAGAGATACTACAGTACAAAATCACCCTTTCTTAGCATCTATACCAGACCATTCCAGAACCTGTGGGTTATGTCCATCAATCAGCAGATAGACAGAGAAACAAAGTAGTTCTATATGATTCTTCCCCTAAGGGTACAGTGCAGTCTTAGAATGCTCAGTATTCTCTGTCTCTCGTGGATGGAACAGATGGACTATACAGTAGAGCAGAGGAATTTCTCATTTGAGGGTTATGCTCCATTTAAAATATACAATAAGACAGAAGAGGTAAAAGTGATCTTTGAGCTGGTTTTGTTCCTCCTGCTCCTGGGTCATCTGAAGAGCTTACACCAGTTGAGCAGGGGGTGACTTTAATTAGTTTTCAGCTCTAAATTTATGTATTTTTGGATAAACATTTGGTTGTTTTTTTTAAATGAAAGTTGAGGGGATAAGTCAGGAGGAGGGAGGGAACTACGTGGAGATACTGTTTATTTGCAGCCTTGGTCACGAGAAAAAACCCCCAAAACAAAACAATAACAAAAAAAGACAAGTGGTAGAACAGCTCTACCTGGAAAGTTGCTGCTTCTAAGCCCGAGGTTATAGATTCAAGTTAGTTTCAGCATCCCCTTATAAAAGAGAGAATTTGGAGATGCTTGGAGGAGTCCAGGTCCCTTCCTTCCTTGGTGGGGATCCTTTGTGGTTGAGGTACCAGGAAGCTTATAAATATAAAGCAGCCTTGTCTTCAGTCTGGGCAGCACTGCAAGGAACAGCACCTGAAATGCAGCATTTTTATGCACGGAGGTGCCAAGACACTTGCTGGCAGAGTTGCCATAATTTGAGAGATCTGATAAGCCAGAGGATCAGGAAAACTTCTTTGTTCTTACTCTGGTTCCTTACACTAATTTTTTTTCTACCAATCTATTGGTTTTTGGAGGCACGTTGCAAGGGCAGCTTCCATTTTTATCTCCGCGCCCCCCCCCCCCCCCCAAATAAAAACTAGGCGCAATCCCTCTGTCTTCCCCTGCTCTCAAGACATCTCTTGAGAGTGCACATATTGGTTTGCTTAACTTTTGCTCGCTACGTTCTAAGTTGTCTTTAGTCCATGATTTTATTATTACGAACTCTCTTGATATCTTTTGTCTCACTGAAACATGGGTCAAAAAAAAGGTGAAGTGTTATCTTTATGACTGCCTTCCCAATGGTTTTGATGTCCTTTCTTTATCTAGGCCCTTTAGACTTGGGGGGGTGGATGGCTTAGCAATTATTTTTTTCTTCTAAACTACAGGTTGTTGAACTCTCCCTTGTTTTCCTGTTCTGAAGTTTTAGCCGTTGGAATATGCGGTCCTTCCCTCCTGGTCCTCCTCTTCTTTTGTCCCCCCTTACCCAAGCATAGTGGGTTTTGTGTTACCAAACTCTCACTGATGCCACTACTTGTTTTCCTAACATGATTATCTTGGGCAATTTCAATACTCATATTGACACTCCTGAATGACCCCATTCTAAGAACTTTGTCCCTGTTGACTGATCTTAGTCTTTCCCAGTGGGTCCCCACTCATCAAGCTGGACATACCTCTACCTTGTCCTCTCCCCTCAGGACTCTTGTTTGCTTTGTTTTCCTTTTCTTTTAACCAGATTCCTTAGTCTGACCACTTTGCTATTTTCTTTTCACTGTCTCTGGTCATTTGCTGTGCCACCTGCTTAGAAATAGACCAGACAACTGTCCCAAATTAAGCCCCTCAATCTTTCCTCTTCCTCCTCCTCTTTCCCTCCTGATTTTGCTGTTAAATCATTAGATGACCAAGCAAAGTGCTTATACTCTGGTTTAATGGAGCAATCTGGTTTAGTGCACCAGAAAGAATATTTTCCTCTTCTTCATCTTGCCAAAGTAAACCCTGATTTCATAGTGGGCTGCAATTGCTAAAATGGCATCTTTTGCAAAGCAGAGCAAGTCTGGAGAAATCTAGATGGAGATCAACTTGATTCCTAAAAATTGCTACTTTAAACTTTTCATTTATGGAAAGCCAAGAGCATCATTTCTCAAATCGTCTCAAAAAAGGCTCCAAATTTAATTAAGGAAATTTACTACATTTTTCATACTTTTTAACTGCTCCTTCAACCAGTGCCCATTCCAAACTGGCCTCTCCTGCTGAGACCCACTCACAGTTCTTTGCTTCAAAATATTGAATCTTCTCCACCCCTTATTCCCCCGTAGCTCGATTGCATTGGCCCCTCAGCTTCAGGTTTCCTGTTCACCTTACCCCCTCCCCCTCTTGAATTTGTCACTCCTGGCATGCCGTGTTCTTCCTACTTGTCTTTCCATCTGTAGGACAACCTTTTCCCTCTCTAAATTATTCTGTCAATGACGAAACTTTCTACTCTTGATCCCTCTCCTCCCAGTGGTTAAAAATACCAGAGTTGTATCTCCTGCCCAAATTCTTTTGCTTATAAATCATAGTTTAGCTTCTGGTCAGGTTCCTACCCTTAAAAAATTATCCTTTGATCCTCTAGTCCCAGGGTATTATCGCCCTGTATCCAATTCACATTTTCTCTCTAATGTCCTTGAAAAAATGTCTATTTGCAGGTCTCTCCCTACATGGAGAAGTCCTTTTATCCTCACCCAAAATAATCAGGCATTAAGGCCCATTACAGTACAGTGTTAGCAGTATTACTTAGTGAAATCCACTCCCATCTTGACAAACACCAAATGTTCTCGCTATCTCACTTGACCTTTCTGCAGCTTTTGACATGGTTAACATTCCATTTTGCTTCTCTTGGTTTGTCTGGTACTGTCCTCGCTGGTTTTTATCCCTTAGCGAATCGTTTCCTACCAGGTTATTACCTCTTCCTTTTCATCTGCCCTATATCCACTGGACTGTGGGGTTTCCTCAAGGGTCTATCCTTTCTCCTCTTCTGTTCAATCTCTTTCTCAGCCCCTCTGGCAACTCTCATTTAAACCACTGGTGTTATTTTCACTTTGATGTAGATGATATCCTTTTACTTTTTCCCACAAATCCATTTGCCCCTTCTATTGGTCCTCTTCAAGACTGCCTCTCTCATCTCAAAGTGGCTCAGTGAACACAGTTTAGTTTTCAATAGAGAAAAAATGGTCACCTGCTGGTTTACCGGCGTCTGTCCACCGTTACCTTTAAATTTCTTTGGAAGCACTCTCACACCAGTTGATTCTTTCCACTATCTAGAAATCACCCTTAACTCACAGCTCACCTTTTCTCCTCAGATTTCTTCCCTATGGAAAGCTGGATTCTATATTCTTCGTCAGCTCCATTCTGTTAGAAGGTATTTCGATCAAGACATCTTCCACTCCCCCATCCTCTTCCTTATTCATCACTAGGAATGGATTATTGTAGCATAGCCTATTTAGGTTGTTCTTGGTCTAATCTCAAGAAACTACAATCCCTCCAGAACAATACCATTAAAGTGTTGTGTCACGCCCGGAAATACGATCACGCTTTCACCTCTGTTATCAAGTATCACTGGCTCCCAGTTGACAAACGACTAAGTTTAAAAACTCTCACACTTTCCTTTAAAGCCCTCAGACTGATCCTTCCTCTCTGTTTATCTTGTCTTACCATCTCTTACACCCTGGCATGTCTCCTCCTGTATCCATTAATGACCACAGTTTGTCTTCCTGGCCCTAGGTCTGCTCAGCTTGAGTCTACTAGACTTTTTTGCAGCCCCTTTCTTTGGAACTCTATGCCTCTCTCTATTCATACTGAACATTCTTTCAAAAATTTTAAATTTGCCTTAAAGCCTGGTTGTTTACCAAACCTTCAACACTACGTAAGATCGTTCTTCTCTTTCACCGTTGTCTCCTACAACCTACCCTCCAAGATTTACTGCCCTTCTCCTTTTTCTTTTCCCATCCCCTATCTCTCCTGTGCATTTGTATGGACTTAGAATGTGTTGTTTTTGCTTTCTTATCCAATCTCCGTTATTGTTTTTAGATTGTGAATCTGCCTTGATCTACTAGTTAGCTAATGACAATATAACAAAACCTAATAAACTGTAAACTGTTTTTACTGCTAATATGTGCCCAGTCTGCTAATTGCTGCAGACTACAGAATAGTTCATCACCCAGTTATTACGCTGCATGCCAAACATAGGAAAGTTACCCCTGTGTGATAACTCGGAATGACTGGAGCTTGTATGCCATGCTAAAAGTCACAAAGAGCCATCCTCTCAACATATAAGTGTGAGAGCAGAAGAAACTTGCATCTGAATAGAACAGCACCGATCTACCCTGCACGTTGGGCTTTTTCTGCTAGAGTGATGTGAAATTTGAAAGGTTGTTATGAATAGAATAAACCATGTATTAGTGTAGTACCTTATCACTGTGAACACTGTTTCACTCAGTGTGCTGAGAGTGCATTGCTGGAGGCAGTCTAAGTCACGTGCTGTGGTGAATAGGTTAAAATAAGTTCCCTAGAATAGAAAATGATCTACTGGATAATTTTTTTTGGTTGGTGCTGTAGAATTTGTGTCTTCATAATCACGGTACAGATATTGCAGGTAACTGACATTTTCAACCCTTTCTATCTGAGCCATGTTTAAAACAAAGTCAGAAAAGAAACACTGTCTGTGACAGCCGGCACCTCAGTGCATGGAATTGGAGAGCCTGCACGAGAATGGGGTTAGTGGGAATCCTTCAGTCCCTGCAGGAATCCCATGTGGATCCCCTCCAGGTCCATGGGACTCTTGTGGGGATGGACGCAGGCCCTGCGGGGTTCCCGTGGAAGTGTTGTTAGGCCAACCTACCTATCCTTTCCTTGTGTTTTTAAGCTAGCTTAGCAATTATAGCACTAAAAAATTAATGGATGTAATTAATAGCATTGAAATCCCCATACGCACTGAGAGGGAAAGTTACCAACATGGGCTACTGTTAAGTTGGGTTCTTTTACCACAAGTCGAGTTACTGTTGTACAGAGGACAGGCAGGGATGGAAAAGATTCCAGTGGGGCCGGGTGAAATTTTTGTCCCCGTGCAACTCTTGAATGATTCCATGTAAAGAAGCAGGGAAGGAAGCATATTGTGCATTCCTTATCATCCCAATAGACTAGCCCAAATGCTTGGGTTTGTGCTGTCCTGCCAGTAGGTAGAGACTAAACTGCTGAGCTGTGATGTCATCACTTAAGAATCCTGTGCAACCCCCTGGCCAGTTATCATTTCTCAGTGTTCAGCAGGTGGTAAGCTTCATCTGGTAGTCTGGTAGGACTTTTTCTGTTTCCTTGGTCAGCCATATGTTTAAAAAAATTTAGATATGTATCACCTGGGGTATCAGGTTCCCCCAGAGCCTTTTGTATGATCAGAGATTTAACTCTACTTCTTTTTCTTTACCTTTAATGCCTTTGCTGCGTCTCCTAATGTAGCTGTTAGTGGCCCAAGTTGGGAAGGTAGAAGTTCAAGATGATAGGCCTCTGGAGCGAAGGAAGAACTAGATTTAGTTTGGGCTAGAGGAAGACATCCTCTAGGAGAAGAATGAAGTTTCACTGGGAGAGGATACGCCTCTCCCCCCCCCCCCTTACCTTTTCCTCTTGAGAGATTGAGTTTTTCCCCCTTTTTAACTTCATGTTCTCTATCATAATTTGTATTGTAAACCCCCTAGATGGTTTGCCTCTCAGATGGTATATCAAAGTTGACTTTGACCATGACCTTGTTAGGAGGAATGATTACTTTAGTTTCCCACATTTTGTCCACTCTTAAGATTTTGGTAGCTAAGCCCTGTTTTGGTTGGTATCAGAAAGCCTTCCAAAGTATTCCCTATACTTCAGTTGATAAATGTTATTTTTGTAGAATGGAAGGTTCCAGATGCCAGTTTTGTGTTAAGCAGTCTATGGCTTGGCTTTACCCAGGATGGAGTATCTTTTGAAGTCTCTGGTCAGATCAATGGATAGAAAAAGCTACACGTTTGTCAGCAGGGGTGATCCAGATTCTACCTTTTTTAATTTGGGCACAACCTACTTGGTGGATGCTTCATATGATCTGAGCTTGGGTAAAAAATACAGCTCTCCTTGTAATTGCTCAGCGAAATCTCTGGCTTGGAAAGTGGTCTGCAGATGTTACTTCTAAAACACATCTCAGAAAATGTGCCTCAGTAAACCTTTTATACTTAAACAGTTTTTATTGACAATAAAACATAGAAATTATAAAGGAAAATGAGTAATAAGATTTTTTTTCTCTTTTACAACATATAACCTCTCCACTCCCCTCCCATCCCATCCAGTCTATCTTCCCTCCACCCCCGTCCCCTCAGAGTGCTACAGCCAAAACAGAACAGAGCCTGGCAGGGCCTTCCACAATATATAAACTATGCAGAGAACCTGTGGTTTTGTGCCCTCCATAAGTCAATCATAGCGAGGGTGACAAAGAAGGAGCAGAAGATGATGTCCAAGAAATAGGTTTATTATGGCATCCAAGATGCGACATGAGCCGTGTTTTGGCCTGAAAAGGACTTCTTCAGGAGTTTTTTGTTGGATGTGAGGTGGTGCTTAGCTTATCTTTATGAAATGCACGTGGTGTCTAATGCCTTACTGCTTCCTATTAGTAATAAAATGTTGAAACGCTTGAACTCTACGGAGTGCAAATGAAGAAGCAGTAAGGCATTAGACACCACGTGCTTTTCATAAAGGTCAGCTAAGCACCACCTCACATCCAACAGACTCCTGAGGCCAAAACACGGCTCATGTCTTGAATTGTAAAGTGTTCAATACCAAACTGCGTCCACAAGGATGTAGAGTCTGCAAATAGTGGGACCTCTTAAGGATTTATTTAATAGATCTTTAGAGATGGAAGATACTCCTCTGGATTGGAGACTAGCTGATGTGGTCCCTCTTCACAAAAGTGGGGACAGGGAAGAAGTGGGAAACTACAGGCCTGTAAACTTCGCATCGGTGGTAGGAAAAATAATGGAGTCACTGCTGAAGGAAAGGATAATTAACTTTCTAGAAGCCAGTGGATTGCAGGATCCAGAACTGGATAAAGGACGTGTGCTAGATGTAATCTACTTGGATTTCAGCAAAGCCTTTGATAGGTTCTCTCACAGAAGACTTGTGAATAAGCTGAGAGGGCTGAACTTTGGACCAAAAGTGGTGAAATGGATTGGAAACTGGTTGGCCGACAGGCAACAGAGGGTGATGGTAAATGGAATTCACTCAGAAGAAAGGAAAGTGAGCAGTGAAGTACCTCGGGTCGGTACTGGGGCTGATTCTGTTTAATATATTTGTGAGAGACATTGCTGGTAAATTAGAAAAACTTCGCCTTTTTGTAGATGACACGAAGATAGCCAATAGGGTGGATACACTGGAGGGTGTAGAAACCATGAGAAGGGAGCTCCAAACGTTGGAAGAATGGTCAGGGGTCTAGCAGTTAACATTTAATGCTAAGATGTGCAGAGTGATGCACTTGGGGTGCAAAAATCCAAAAGTGATGTACCAGATAGGAGGGGAGAGATTGGTAAACTCGGCTCAGGAGAGGAACCTTGGGGTGATGGTGTCTGGAGTATTGTGTTTAGTTTTGGAGGCTGTATCTTGCTAAACACGTAAAAGGCTGGAAACAGTTCAGAGAAAAACAACAAAATGGTATGCGGTTTGCGTAGCAAGACATATGAGGTGAGACTTGATGACCTAAACATATGTATACCCTGGAGGAAAGGAGAACCAGAGTAATATGATACAGACGTTCAAATATTTGAAAGGTATTAATCTGCAAACCAACCACTTCCAGAAACGGGGAAGGTGGTAAAACTAGAGGACATGAGGTTGAAGGGGGGCCAACTCAGGAATAATGTCAGGAAGTATTTTTTCACCGAGAGGGTGGTGGATACTTGGAATGCTCTTCCGCGGCAGGTGGTGGAGATGAAAACTATAACGGAATTTTAAAAATACATGGGATAAACATGCAGGAATCCTGTTTAGAAGGAATTTATCCAAAGAAACTTAGTGGAAACTAGGTGGCAACACTGGTAATTGGGAAACAAAACCAGCGCTAGGCAGACTTCTACAGTATGTGCCCTGAAAATATCATGATCAAATCAAGATCAGATATACATATGTTGTATCACCTCATACCTTTATGTAATGAGTTTATCTACTCAGGCAGAGTAGATGGACCATGCAGGTCTTTATCTGCAGTCATCTACTATGTTACTGTGTAGAAGAGAGAACAGGATGATGTTCAATTTATTTTGCAGTTCCAAGAAAGAAGGTACCTTTCGTCTGATTCTCAGTTTCAAAGCAGTCAATTTATCAAGGTTCCAATTTTTCAAATGGAAACTAAGATCGATGATTGATTGTGGCATTGCAGCAAGAAGAGATTTTTTTAGATTTAACAGAAGCTTATTTATTTTATGTATTTCCAGAACTTTCAAATCGCTCTGACTAGCAGAGCAGAGCTGTGTACAGGCTAAAATAAAGAAACAAAAGGTTCGTAATTAAATGTAGGAAAGTAACACACTCGCACAAAGAAAAACTAGCTAGGAGAGAAAAGGTAAAGGTGGACAAGAAAAGATCGAATAAGGGTAGGGTAAAAAGGATAGTGTAGTAGGTGCGTATCAATTAGACAATCTCACCAAATGCCTGTTGAAAGATCCAGGTTTTTAAGTCTGTTTTAAAACTTTTAAAAGAGCTATTACTGCTTAAGGTGAGGGATAAGTTGTTCCAAGTATGTGGGGGGGGGGGGGGGGGGGGGAGAAAGAAAATGCTCTGTTGTGTGTAGATTCTAGGTAAGCTAACTTTGAAATGGGCCATATTTATGTATTTACTTACAGTAATTTGATATACCACCTTAACTAACATGTAGACGTAGGTAGTTTACAATTCTAATCTAATATAATAAAACGCACCGTGAACGTTCTAATGAGGACAACGTTCTGTGAAGCCATCTGACGTCACTGAAGCTGTAGGGTTCGTGGATTCGTGGTGTGAAGCCTCCCTTCAAGCCAGCCAGCCAGCCGTCTCTGCCCCGCCCTCGCGACAAAACAAACAAATCCGGAAGCGAAACGTCAGGGAAGGAGGCGGCGCTCCCGACGTCTAGCCTTCCCTTCGCTGTGTTCCGCCTTCAAAATAAGGCGGAACACAGCGAAGGGAAAGCTACACGTCGGGAGCGCCGCCTCCTTCCCTGACGCTTCGCTGCCGGAAACGCCACGGAGGTAAATTGAAAAAGAAGGAAAAAAAAAACAAAACGATGCATGGATGCGAAGGGGGGGGGGGGGGACAAGGATGCGAAGGGGGGGAGGAGAAGAGGGCGGGCCAGGCTGGGACATGGGATAGAGAGGAGCATGGATGCGAGGGGGGGGGGGTCATGGAAGGGAGAGAGGGGACTTGCTGGAAAAGGATGAATGGAGGCGGCAGGGGACAGAGGAGCATGGATGGGCATGGATTGGGAGGGCAGGGCTCAGGGAGAGAGGGGAATTGCTGGAAAGGGATGAATGGAGGGGGCAGGGGACAGAGGAGCATGGATGGGCATGGATTGGAAGGGCAGGACTCAGGGAGAGGGGAATTGCTGGATAGGGATGAATGGAGGGGACAGATGGGCATGGATGGATATGGATTGCAGGGCAGGCCTCAGGCAGAGAGGGGAATTACTGGAAAGGGATGAATGGAGGGGGCAGGGGACAGAGGAGCATGGATGGGCATGGATTGGAAGGGCAGGACTCAGGGAGAGGGGAATTGCTGGATAGGGATGAATAGAGGAGACAGATGGGCATGGATGGATATGGATTGCAGGGCAGGCCTCAGGGAGAGAGGGCAATTGCTGGATAGGGATGAATGGAGGGCCAGGTGACAAAGGAGCATGGATGGGCATGGATTGGAAGGGCAGGACTCAGGGAGAGGGGAAATGCTGGATAGGGCTGAATGGAGGGAACAGATGGGCATGGATGGATATGGATTGCAGGGCAGGCCTCAGGCAGAGAGGGAAAATGCTGGATAGGGATGAATGGAGGGGGCAGGTGACAGAGAAACATGGATGGCCATGGATTGGGAGGGCAGGGCTCAGGGAGAGAGGGGAATTGCTGGAAAGGGATGAATGGAGGGGGCAGGGGACAGAGGAGCATGGATGGGCATTGATTGGGAGGGCAGGGCTCAGGGAGAGAGGGGAATTGCTGGAAAAGGATGAATGGAGGGGCCAGGGGACAGATGGCCATGGATTGGGAGGGCACGGCTCACACTCTCTCTCTGATATACAATGTCTTTCTGACTCTCACTCTCACACACTCTGTCTCACACTGTATCACATTCACTCTCTATGTGCCACACAGTCACTCACACACTCGCTTGGTCTCATACACTCACTCAAACAGAGAATCTGTGTCTCACACACACTCTCTCTCTCGCCCACACACACACACTCTCTCTCACACTGTGTCTCACATACACACTTGCACACACTCTCATTCTCACACACACACTCTCTCACAAACACACTCACACCCAGACTCACTCTCTCTCACACACACTCACACTTTCACTCTGACTCTCAAACAGTCACTCTCACATACACTCTCCCAAACATACACACTCCGAGGAAAACCTTGCTAGCGCCCGTTTCATTTGTGTCAGAAACGGGCCTTTTTTACTAGTACAATAATAAAAATAAGAACATGGCATTCTTTCGCCCGGGGTCCTGACTCCGAAACTGTCCAACGTCGTTTGCCTCAAGATTGGAGTCGACGTCGGCACCATGAAGGTAGGGGCCTGCGTTTTCCCCTTTCCCATTTTTAAAATCGGAAAGAGAACTTCTGCCTACTTCGACGGGTTTGACTCCTTCGGGAACCGAGCGCAGCGCTGAGGGAGTGACGTTGAGTCCTCCCGATTCCACACACCCCCCCCCCCCCTCCACAACCCGGAAGTGTGATGGTGCCGGCAGGACCACAGCAGCTGGGGAATGCAGCCTTGCTGTTTGCGGAAGGAGGATCTTTCGGCGCACAGACTCCTGTGAAGGAAACAACGAGTCGGGGGACAGACGCTGGTCGCTGCCCCTGGAATCCAGGATCTACCTTCCGAGGATATTGGAGGTATGGAGAGACCAATGAGGGTGACAATGGAGACATTGTGGGAAGCAATCCAGGGGGTGAACAAGACATTACTTCAGATGAATGTCTATCTTACTGGCGAAATTAAGGACTTAAAACAATCTTGCCAAACACTGACTAAAGATGTTCAAGAACATAGAGGGCAAATTGAGGTGATTGAAAATGAAGTCAAACAATTAAAGAATTTAACAACTACTTTGATTAAAGATAAAGAAACCCAAGAGAGAAAAATAGAATATTTGGAGAATAATGGGAGGAGAAAACAACCTGCGGTTCTTGAATTTTCCCAAGTCACCTTTAATTTCAGCGGTGGATATGCTCAAGAAGTACTTTAGTGAAATATTGGGGATTCCTATGGAGGGATATCCCCCTATAACGAGGACCCAATATATTTCAGGGATAGTGAAACAATTGAATGAACAACCACAGGTAACCCCAAGTTTAAATTTGACTGAGTTTCTTGAAAACTCTCTGGAGCTTGTAACAGAGAGAACCACGCTGATTGCATCATTTGCTCTTGAACTTGATAGAAATAATATTTTAAGACTCTACTTTCGCCATTTAAACGAAATGTTTTGGGGACAAAAAGTTCAAATTTTTCCTGATATGGCAAGAAGTACACAGAAAAGGAGGAAAGAATTTCTCTCTTATAGATCTAGAGTTGTTAAATTGGGTGCTACTTTCTTGCTAAAGTTTCCCTGTAAATGCTTTGTAACTTTTGAAATGAATAATTACATATTTTTTCCCCTTTGAAATTGTTAGAATTTATCTCATCTAAAGAAAATGTTAAGTCGCCAACTGTTTTGCCTCCCTAATTACAGTGCTGTAACGTCGGCTGTAGACATCCGTAGCCCCTCCCGTTTTAATTTTTGATTTACTATATAGATTTAAATTTCCTAGTGTCTTGATCCACCTACTGGGGACAAATGTAAATTCTTTTTTCCTTTATAATTTAACTTGTTTAGGTTATAGTAATTTGATTGCCTTTACTTGATTGCTGATATTTCATGTTTATATTATTGGATGTAAACAAAAAATTTATAAATAAAGAAATTTAAAAAAAAATAAGAACAAGAAAGGAACTACAATGTTCTGATAGGAAAGTAGTCAACACCCAGAATACCGCAGCTAGGCTTATTTTTGGAAAAACAAAATATGAAAGTGCAAAACCACTAAGAAACTACATTGGCTTCCACTTAAAGAACGTACTACATTCAAGATCTGCACGATTGTTCATAAAATCATACACGGAGGTGCCCCATCGTACATGATGGACCTCATTGACATGCCACCCAGAAATGCTAAAAGATCTGCCCGAAGATTTCTTAATCTACACTTCCCCAGCTGTGAAGGAGTAAAATACAAACTAACACACGCGACCAGCTTTTCCTACATAAGTACGCAGTTGTGGAATGCACTCCCAACTCACTTGAAATCAATCAACGAATTAAGCAACTTCCGCAAATCTCTGAAAACCTACCTCTTTAACAAGGCTTACCAGGAGAACCCATAACTAACTATGACACAACTCCTATCTACCTTTATTCAGAAAGTATATTTCTATAACTGCTTGACCAGATCCTCTTGTTTTCCTTGACTTCTGTTTAACATTCTGTACCCTAGTATGGTGATGCCATAACAGGTCTCTGTAAGCCACATTGAGCCTGCAAATAGGTGGGAAATGGTGGGATACAAGTGCAATAAATAAATAAATAAACACACATACAAATAGAGCCAATATATATCCATACAGGGATAAAGAAAGGGGAGATGGTAGCGCTATAGAAATGATTTGTAGTAGTAAGGTAAGGAAAGAGAGGGGGTGGGTTTGAACCAACAGCAATAATCTACAAGTGACTAACTTGGAAGATTAAAAGCCTGATGGAATAACCAGGCCTTTAACACAGACTTAAACCTTTTGAAAGACAGTTCTGCACGGATGTCCTGAGGAAGAGAATTCCATAGGCAGGGGCTGTGAAGAAGAAGGCACAGTGTCTAGTGGATTCTAAACTGGCTTGTTTGGGATGCGGCAAAACTAAACAATAGTCATTGAGTGATCATAACAGACGAATGGGTGAATATGGGATGGTAAGATTAGCCAGGTAATGTGGAAATCCCAACCAGAAAGCCTTAAATTAAGGGTAAGAAGTTTATGAACGATTTGTTGCTCTATTGGAAGCCATTGATATTTTTGAAGTAAATGTGAAACATTTTCCGTTCTTTTAGCATGGCAAAGTTTAATTTCGGTATTTTGCAATGTTTGGAGACACTTTAAAGACGATCCTAAGTGTATTATGTTACAGGAGTTGTTGGAGAATAAAGAAACCTGACTTGCATGATTGAGAAATTTGCGCATAGAATGTGAATACCAAGATTAAAGTAACACTTGTATATCTAAAGGATACTGGAGTGATAGAGTTGCCAAAGAGACTTAAAGGGGTGTTTGGGGTTGAACAACCCCCGGAGAACCAGCACGTGACTGTCTTTTCTTTATTTATATGACCTGAGAGCCATTTATTAACTGCCTCTAGGCAGTCCTGAAGTGGACGTATTGAGGGTGAAAACAGATTAGTTGGGAAGAGTAAAAGAATAGCATTGGCGTAAAAGTAGAAGCAAATTTCAAATGACTGTATAAGAGTTGTTGGTGAACTAATGAACAGGTTAAAAAGAAGAGGACAAAGGACACAACCCTGAGAGACTCAATAGGTCAAAGGCCGAGGAGAAGCAGAAAGGGAAGGGGTAACTACCTGGTAAGAACATCTAGTAAGAAATTAAGACAGAGCCTGATAATCCAAGTGAAGCAAGATGAGAAAGTAAGAGAGAGTGGTTCAGTAAGTCAAATGTGGATGATAGGTCAAGAGAAATTACTAAGACGTGTTAAGTTTGTCAGACAGTGAATTTCACTGATGAGTGCCATGAGGACAGTCTCAGTACTACAATGAGCAGTGAAACCCGATTGTTTAGGGTGTAGGGCCAGGGACTTATCAATAAAGAGAAGAGTTGGACATAATTTTTTCTAGTACTTTAGAAAGGAAACACAGGACGATAATGAGCTGAGGACTGAGAATCAAGGGTAGGTTTCTTTAAGAATAGGTCGAACAACCGCTTCTTTCAAGGAAAGAGGAACTTGGCCCCAAGAGAGGCTGTTATTAATAAAAGCATCTTAGGAAGTAGTTGCAAATCAGGGAGTTTAAGCCAAGCTGAAGGAACAGTGTCAAGGGCAAAAGTGGTACTAGGCATTGTGGAGAGCGTCTTGGTGAGTAAAACCGGGGTTTGCAATTGAAATTAGGACCATGAGGAGGAACCAGATAATGGAGCCATGGGAAATGATGGTAATGGGGAAAAGGCATCATGGGGAGACTGAGAAACTAAACTGTTTCTCTCAGAGGGACTGGGCAGAATAGTCAAGTCAGTGGTGGGTAGTGAACTATCTGTACCTGGTTGAGGGACACCTCGCTAGTGCTGGAATTTTCCCACAGATCTCTGGGCGGTCATCGGTGCTTCCCCGATTGATGTTGCAGCTCAGATGAAGGCTACAATCCTGTGGTAATGTATGTATACTGCTGGAATTTTCCCACAGATCTCTGGGCGGTCATCGGTGCTTCCCCGATTGACGTTGCAGCTCAGATGAAGGCTACAATCCTGTGGTGATGTATGTATACTGCATAAGAGTGTTATGTAATATGTGGGTGCCTATTGATGTGTGAACTGCATAAGAGTGTTATGTAATATGTGGGTGCCTATTGATATGTGAATAAACAATCTTTAAAGCAATATCCGAACCCTTGATTTGCTACACTTTGGCAGTAAAGTATTGTGATAATTACTTCACAGTGGGGGAACAAGTCCTATTAGCAGTAGGAGGAGTAGCCTAGTGGTTAGTGCAGTGGACTTTGATTCTGGGGAACTGAGTTTGATTCCCACTGCAGCTCCTTGTGACTCTGGGCAAGTCACTTAACCCTCCATTGCCCTTGGTAAAAAATAAGTACCTGAATATATGTAAACTGCTTTGAATGTAGTTGCAAAAACCTCAGAAAGGCGGTATATCAAGTCCCATTTCCCTAGTTGTGGAAAGGATGTCAGATCTTGAAAGACAGAGAAGCTCTCCCTAGTAGGATTTAGTGATCTCTTAATGCAAGCAGAAAAGAAGAAAGTTTTAGATTTCTTCAACTAGTTATTATAGGTTTTAAGCTCACTCTTAAAGGCCAAAATATTAGCAAGGGAGCTAGACTTAAGCCATTTCTCTCAGCCTGATGCATACATCTTTTTTGTTCTTAGTCCAGGATGGAACCAGGGTTTCTATTAGAAGAAGGAAGTTTAGTAAGGGTCAAAGGAGCAATTGGTCCAGAGCAGAAGAGAGTGTAGCAGGAAAAGTGGAAGCCTGATTGTTCAAGGTTAAAGATTCAAAATCTGAAGGGAAGGAAAACATGATGGGAGAAAGGGTAGCTGGATCAACCCGAGACAGATGTCTAGACCATTTTTTTGTTGAGGAAGGAGTAAGGGAAGGTAACGAAAACGGCAGAGAAAATCAAATTAGTGAGTGGTCAAACCAAGGGACTACTAGAGAAGACAGTGAACTAGGTCTGAACACGGAATCCAATGGGGAGATAATGGGGTCTAAGGTGTGCTTGCCTTGGAGTGATGGAAAAGTAATCCACTGTGTGAGGTTAAGATCAAAGAGGAGAGTCTGAAAAGTTCTTGAACGGGGATGTGAAGGGGCATACAAATGAATATTAAAATCTCCCAGGAAGATCACATGAGGATAGCGGACAGTAGCCTCAGAAATTGTTTGGAAACATAAGTCCCATTGCAACCAACCAATGGTCATTTATTTATTGTCCTAGTAGGGCAATACGGAATAATTAAGCAAGAAAAATAAACAGGAGCACCAGTTCGAAGAACCTTGAAAGTGAGTAATGTGGAGAAATATGGTCAGTGATGAGCCTTCCATAGTAACCTAATTGCTATGTTTTGTAACGTTTATAATTTCCACAGTGTAGCATATGGTAGACCAGCATAGATAATATTGCAGTAGTCGAGGCGTGAAGTAACAAAAGCAAGAATTAATGCATGGAAACTGGAAGTATCAAAGAGATGGCTCTAAGTTGATAGAATACCAAACACTGCTCTTTGTTAGATGTGAAATTTGTGGAAGAAAAGAAAGAGAGGACTTCCCTGTAAGGAATTCTCATTACCTGAGGTTCACAATACTTACGGTGTTTTCAGTTTTATGCTGTACTTTTTGGACGGGCCATGGCATCACATATATTTATAAAGCTGGTGGTGGTGGTGGCATCTGCCTCAGACAAAGAGGAAATTATGATTCACTCTTATTGAGACAACTAATAACAAAAATCTGTTCCAAGAAAGTACTTACGGTGTTTTCAGTTTTATGCTGTACTTTTTGGACTGGCCATGGCATCACATATATTTATAAAGCTGGTGGTGGTGGTGGCAGCTGCCTTAGACAAAGAGGAAATTATGATTCACTCTTATTGAGACAACTAATAACAAAAATCTGTTCCAAAAAAGTGAAACAGTTGCATGGCGAGTGGTGCACTCATTACAAGAGTTGGGATGGGTTATCAAGAACAACCTTACCCTGTCCCGAAGGGTGGATTATTTAGGAGCAAAGTTCAGTACTCTCCTAAGCAACCCCCACCCCACCCCCCCCCCCCCCCCCCCCCACCCCCATCAGAAACTTCCTCACTTTTCACACTTCAAGTTTTGGTATCAAGAATGCAACTTTAAGAGTTAGTGCCGTGGGCCAGGATGCACATAAGACCTTTAGAAAGGTCTCTACTCTCTCGATGGTCTCCACAGAGTCGAGAGTTCCAACTTAGTACCGGAGATCAGACAGAGTCTTGATTGGTGACTATACACCAACAATCTGTCCAAAAGAAAGGGTTTAGAAAACCTCTACTCGGATTCTTGAAATGATGGATGTAAGTCTCACAAGTCGGGTCACATTGTCTCGACAAATGGGCACAAGGTTGATGGTCCTTGGTGGAAGCTCAGTGATGGATTAATCATCTGGAAGCACAGGCAATCCACTTAGCTGTCCTGGAGTTTCATCAGCTACTTCAAACAAAGTAGTAAGAATTCTCTTTGACAACTTGGCAGTAGCCTGTGTCAACGAGCAAGAAATCTGCAAGTGGCAGAAGAGGTACAGATGTTGATGGATTGGGCGGAGGAGAATCTAAAAGACATTTTGGTTGAACATGTGGCTGAAACCCAAAATATCTGGGCAGATTCCTTCAGCCAGAATTCTATGGGTCCAGAAGAATGGAGTCTAGTGGAGAATGCTTTCTTGGGAGAGGTACACCTTTGGGCTTATCTGATCATGGACGATGGCCAAGCCCAGAATGCAAAGGTTCCAGCATTTTTCAGTCAGAGAAAGGCCTGGAAGTCAAAAGGAATAAATACCTTAATTCAACCATGGTTTTGGTTGAGTCTTTATGTATTTTCGCTGCTCATTGGCAAAGAATTCAAAAGATAGAGGAGCTCCAAGGCCCAGTAGAATTAATTGCTCTGGATTGACCAAGAAGATTCTGGTAAGGGGACTTGATGCATCTGAAAGTAGAGGATCCTCTGTCTCTAGCAAGGAGGTAGTGTCTGTTGGTTCAAGGCCCAATCAGCATTCTGGTTGCGTCTCAGTTTTGCCTTGTGGCTCAGTGGCATAGCTACGGGTAGGCCTCAGTGGACATAGGCCCACCCATTCTTGCCTCAGGCCCACCCAGACTTTATACTCTCTTTTGTCCACTGACAGGACAGCATCTGCCTGTCTCTCTCTGAACCCCGCCCCCCCAGTCTACCTTTAAGTCATCACCAGCAGCAATTCCTGTAGGCAATCTGTGCTGTCCCTGCAGGCTTCCCTCTACTATAGCCCGCCCTCGATGACATCACTTCCTGTTTCTTCACTGGTGAGAACGCGGTAGAGGGAAGCCTGCAGGGCCTGAGCAGGTTGCCTACAGGAATCACTGCCAGCATTAGCTCAGAGGTAGACCAAGGGGAGGGGTTTATGAGAGAGTTGGGTCAATGGTGAGGGTGAAAGAGGATCAGATTGCAGGTGGAGGGGAAGAAAGATGACTATATAGGAGTAGGGGCAGAAGGGATGGATGGAAAAAACGAGGGAGAGATGGCAGGGGCCAGAGGGAAAGGTTTTTAAAAAAAACTGTATGTATGTACGGTGGTGGGAAGGGCCCACCTGAAATGACAGGTCTGGCTACGCTCCTATTATGGCTTGGCTCTTGAGAAGGTGAAGTTAAAGAAGAAAAGCTATTCAAGTAAAGTTTATCTTATCGTCATATATAAGGGTTTGGAAGATTTTGGAGAATTGGTGTCAAGATAAGTGTATTTTTCCACTGCACTCTTCTATGCTAGATATTTATATTTCTTGCAAGATGATTTGGACAAGGGACTGGCATTCACATCATTGAAGATACAGCTGGCCGCTTTGTCCTCATTTAGAGGTTTACTAAGGAGAGAGAACTTGGCTTCGCATCCGGACATGGCATGTTTTGTTCTGCGGTGTTAAACTTGTCAGTCTGCTGTCGTTGATTCCCCCTGGGATTTAAACTTGTCTACCTTAGTTCAGCCTCCTTTTGAACATATGGATTCAACAACTTTAATAGATAACATCCTTAAGAACCTTTTTTGGACTTCAGGAATGAAGAGGTTGTGCTTGGACTGGTTCCATCCTTCCGCAAGTGGTGTCATGCTTCCATCTGAATCAAATTCTTTACCTGTTTTTCAGGATCTTAAGTTTTAGGGTAGTGTAGTTTGCCCTGCACAAATTGGTTGTGGGGGTGAAGTACTGAAGAATATAGATGCAATTAGGCAATCAGGTCATTCGTTTTGGAGGAGCCCATAAAGGGGGGAGCAGCATCAAAAATGACAAATCACATGATGGGTTAAAGAGGCTTTTACTTCTGTGTATATTTCCTATGGTCATTTAGTTCTACAAATTTTGAAAACTCATTCAACAATGGGTCAATCTGCTTCTTGGTCAGAACACTCCTTAGTTCCTTCTCATTAAATTTGCAAAGCAACAACTTTGAAATCTATGCATTCTTTTTGTCCATAATGATAGATTGGATATTCAAGTTTGAAGTGATATGGCCCTTGAGGCACCCTATTGGCATCAGGGATTACCCTGGTACGTATTGCTGTGGTGCATCTTGAGCATCTGGACTGGTCTAGTGGGACAATAAGGAAGGGTAAATTAATTCTTACCTGCTAATTGTCTTTCCTTGAGTCTTTCCAGACCAATCCAGAGCCACCCGTGATTCTTAGCATCAGTTTGTTTTTATTTCCTGAAGCATGAAGATTTTGATTTTGGCTAGTTCATTATTCCTGTTGTTTAGTCTGGAGGGCTTTATCCTTCATTAGTGGTTCTCTGATAGTGGTTCATTAGGGAAGATTTTGTCCTTGTATTACCTTTGTTCTTCTTTGTTATGATAAGGGTGATGACAGCATAGCTCAGTAGCTCCCAGTCTGCACCTGCTGGCAGGACAGCACAAACCTAAATGTCTGGACTGGTCTGGAGGGACATGACGAAAAAGATTAGCAGGTAACCGGCACAGGTGAGGCTGGCTCAGGGGAGTGTTCAGAGTCTGGGAGCTGTGGGAGGAGCTTCCTTGGCATTGGGGCATCAAAGGACTGGCAAATAATTAGATCTGGGGGGGGGGGGGTCTATCAGAATCCAAGCCCTGGGGCTCTTTAGCATCGAGGACGTTCTGATGCCCAAAGGTCTATTAACAGGGGGGATTTTGGAGGTTTAAGATAGAATGGATTATCTAAAATGATGATGATAGATGTGTACAGATAATTGTGAGGGGATCTAATTGTTATAACTGTTGCAAAAAATCTAAGATTGTTTGTTACCATGGATGTCATCAATAAAATTGTTGAAACAAAAAAAAAAAAAAATGTGGCAGGGCCATCCACGGCACAGAAAAGTGGAGAGCACCGGAGCCAGACAAGCAGCAGCGGACAGGAGTGGGATTCTTTCCTGCCCCCGCAGAGACCACTACACCACCAGGGCGGGTGGCAAGGTAGTAGTTCGCGGGAGAGGGATGGCGGCATTGCTGTGACAGAGGGTGGGGGGGGGGGGAGGTAAGCATGGCAGTCTCTGGCACCCCCTGAATATTGGCACTTCCCTGCCATGCATACCCTGTTTACCACGTTCTGCTGGCCCTGTGTAAAAGTACTGCGAGTTATGTAAGCTTATACTGTATGTCTGGAATGTTCAATAAAGATGGAATAAATGGATTAAAAAAAAAAAAAAAGCACCAGTGCTATATAAACCCTGGCTTTTCCTAGTTCTTGGCCTTAACAGTTTACTGGATCAAAAGTCCTACCTCCAGAATTCAATGAATAGTTAAGCTCTGGAACTCATTGCTGGAGGATGTGGTAATAGTGTTATCTGCATTTAAAATGCATTTGGACAAATTCCTGGAAGTCCATAATCTGATATTAAAATAAGAAGTTGAATCCAAAAAAAAATTAGCAGGTAAGAATTAATTTACCCTTTATACCCCCTCCCTAACAAAAAGTAGATGGTAAGCTGTTGCTGCTGGACACAAGGCCGCATTTTGCAATCTCTGCACCTTGCTTCCTGTAGCTTACTTTCAGCTTTACCTTCCCTCCATCCTTCTCTCTGGCTCCTCCTACCTCAGCAATCTGGCACGTCCTGGGAGGAGAGATAATGGGTGTTCTGTCTGCCAGTGTAGTCTTAGATTAGCTTTTGTTTTTCATGAACACCATAAGTGACTACAGTAATGGCTGTAGAGAATTGTGGGCCCCCAAAGTACACATTGCATAGAGAACTCATGGCACCAGCATGTTCTGGCTACAGTGAGATAGAAAACCTATAGCAAATGTGACCCTTGTTACTTTTTACTCAAGCTATGTATGGTGTGCAGGTTGGACTTCATGCTTCAAGAAAAAAGCATCACAGAGTGGACAAAAATCCAAGCAATAGTCTTAAATGAGACTGATAAACCTGCAGCTGTGCTTTAGAAAGAGGAGTATGTCAGGGTTGTTGAATGATGTCATCTATTTGCATGGCTAACATTATACTGCCTGTAGAAAAGAGCACAATGGTCTGAATCAGACCTTGGAGATTCTCTGTTCCTATCACTAAAACTGCTGTCAGTATCAATACGCTATTGAATTCGACACCCTACATTTGTTAGAAAAATTGTGAATGTTTGTGTGGCATGGAAGCTGCGCTGCAGCCTACTGTGAAGGGATAACCTTTGGTGATGAGGGGAGAGGCAGTCTGAGGATCAACTCACCCTGCCACTTCTTCAGACCTGCTTTGCAAGTGGGTAGAGGACTTTAGTTCCAGTACTCTCATCTGGCATCTTTCATTCTCTTGAATTTTAGTTCAGAAACAGGTGCTTCCTTTTGCAACATTACTTTCAGTTTGGTTTTCACTCCATCCTCCTGCACCCTCAGGGATGAATGAGGTCCTGTAAAACGCATGACACACAATAGCTGATGGACTGATGAGTTTAGTGTTTGAACAGCTGCTGAAAGTTTTACATAGAATTCTATTGGGCGGATGATGTCTGTCGCCCTTTCATACCTCTCCGCATTTCATTGTATTTCTGCGTTCACTGGGTATGCAAGAAGCAGCCGCTGGACCACATAAAGGTCTTGTGTTGAGAGAATTGTAATGTAACTTATGGATGATGATTTTGGTAACACAGTCCCAGACTGCTTTGTGTGATAGGCAGGTCTGGCAGCTGAGCAAGAGATAAATGGCCTTTGCAGGGTTCTGAAATCTAAAGCCAGAAGAACTTAACACATTAAAGAGGGAAACTAAGGTTTTGTTTTCCATTTATTGCCCCTTACAAAAAAAAAGAGGGGGAACCCCTCCCCCGCACACACAAAAGCCCTAAATTGGTTTTAGGTGTACAACTGCTTGTACTGTATGAAGTTTCCTTTTTTCTTTTCTTTCCTGTCTTCCTTGCTCACTGCTCTGCTCTCCTGTTGCTGCCTCTCTTCCTACTCCCCTGCACTGCCTCTAACCTCGCTTAGCAGCCTCCAGACGATCGGAGCTGGGTATACTCTCCCCTCCACTATAGCACTCAAGTCCGCCCCGTCTCTGACGAGGAGAATGACACAGTAAGTGTAAGGTCAAAACATTTGCTTGATGTGCACAGAGCTTAGACCCTTCCTTCCCCCTGTCCAAAGACACCAGGCACTAAGCACTATGAGAGAAAGGAAAAGGACCTTCCTATCTGCATGCACCCTTTAGTTTTAGGATTGTGTCCTTGCAGTATGGTTTTCAAAATTATATTGGTGGGTTGCATGCCGCTCTCAGGCTTAGGCTTTGTGCAGATTGGAAACCTGTCACTTCCATTTCATATGTTCCACTGCACTAATTTCTTCCTGGCTTTGTAGAGAAAGCAGCGTCCACCTGCTTTCCCCTTTACTTTCAAACCATTGCACTGCTCAGTTACTGCTAAAACACTGTGAGTGAAAATGAACAATGGATAACCAAGAGCTGATGCAAATAAGATTCATAAGGGAATATTCAAGCCACTGTGAAGACCCTCTCTTCACAACGATGTCACTCAAATGCAGTGTGACAGGGAATGTGGTTTATGAACTGCATTAAATGCTCCTTTCAACGTTTTGTTTTTCGATTAGTTCTAAATGTATTCAAGCTAATTTTCTATCCCATAGGCTATTGGCTTCTGATATGCTTTTCTGTGTATATTAACTTTTCCTCTGCTTCCTCCCTCAGTAATCCCTATGCAGAGCTTGGAGGTACATGAGGTGTGTTGGAAAGTCAATACGTTCCATTTCCTCGACGATGGCTGCCATTCCAGTTTTTTGTTCGTTTCCTAAAACATGCAAGCAACTTGCTGACAAATTGGTATCCTGGCACACTGCAGGACATCAAGCAATCCTTTTCTGAAAAGAGCCAGATGCCTTCCAATATAAAGGCGAAGAAAAGTGTACCGCAAGAGAAATTAAGGACAGCTGAGATGTGTCCCAGCCACCCCTCCTTGTGTGGTTCTGGTTCTTGCACATGTTATACTGTGAACCTTTTTACATTTTGGACCATTTTATTTATTTTTCTCCTGTATCTTTGCACATAGCACAGTTGTGCTTCTGGTTTTGTTTGTTTTTAGTTTTTAATGTCACTGCACTTTTTGGGGTTTCCTGATTAACTATACTTTGTATGCTTGTGTTTTCCTGTAGGTACTTTAAAGACTTAGGCCCTCGTGTGTAAATGGTAGGGGAACGAGAGCTCGGGGCTGTGGTGATGCCTGGTGCAGTATCCAACAAAAACAGACAAATCCATCTACTCAGTGCTCAGATTGCTGTACAAAGAAACTGTCACTTGTCTGTTGGACCTGAGCTGTCAGATGTTGAATGTCATCACCACCATTAAATATGTTTAGCCAGTCCCCCTATTCCAGGACAAGTCGATTTGGCAATAATTCACTGAATAGTTTTACGTTGAAAAGACAAGGCACTATCTAGCTTGTTTTAGAAACGCAGATTGCATTCCATCCAGGATTAGCAAATCCACCAAGGAATTCATACACAAGGTTAATCATCTTGGTGAAGATCAGGAAAAGGTTTTACCCGCATTGTTGGTGTGGATTCATGTTCTGGTTGAAGCGTTACCAATTGGCTATTGCGTATGAGTATGTTCCATTCCTTTGCCTATGCCAAACTGATATGTGATACTGCAAACTCATACTAACATGAGTGCAAAGACTGATTTAGCTTGCTGACCCCTCACAGCTTCTTTTCAAAGGCCAGCCCTCTTCTACATTTCATAATGAGTAGCTTGGGTTCCTATATTGTCACCTTTCCAGCTCAAGCAGTTCGTCACACAATTTGAGGCCTTTTTTTTTTCTTTTCTTTACTTTTTTTAGAGCTCAGTGTAATAATACTTGATGGGAAAGAGAAGGTACTGTGGAGACATGTTGTGGGGAGTCAGCAAAGGACCGTTTTATATGTCATACAACATCTTGCACTGTTGGTACAGCTGTTCCTGAGCATCAAAGAGTTTAATCTGAGTTTAAAAGCTACATTTGAGTAAATCTTATGTTGAAATCATTGTAATGGCAAAATATTCATCATTTAGAAGACCAAATAGTTGGTCTGAAATGGTCCTGCCAGGCTGAACAGAGCAGTCTATTTTCCTGGATTTTCAACAAGTCAAACAGCAGCGCAGAGAGCATGAACTCTGTGTCTGAACTCTGATGTAACATGTTTATTAGTGTTCAATATGAGCAGCACCATGTTGTGAATAAGTATTACTTCTATATGTATGCATCTAATCTAAACTTAGCAGTATGGAGCATTTTAAGTTCATTTGGCTGACAGCGAGATCAGGAAGACTTATATTCTGACTGCTCAGCAGTGCATGCCTTTGCCAATCCAAATGGGAACCACACATGTTCCCCAAAAGATGAGGAAAACGGTGCTCCTTCCTTGCCAAGGGACCATATGGGGGTTTCACAATTACACTCCTTTAGTTTCAAACATTTCATGTACTTTTTATGCTTTAGAATCAAATATTTTATTTGTAAATATATTTTTTTAATTTAATAGTCTTATCTATTACTATGTAATGGGGACTGGATAGTTTTTCCATAGGCAGAGAATGGTAGAAAGAGCTGTTGTCTGTTTCTTCAATTAATCTTCATAAAAAGTAATTTTTCTATTCTGTGCCTATGGAGGAAAGTATATTAAGGCTGCCTGTTCAGATATGCTGAGGCCTGCTAAATCTCAAAAGTTCATGTACTACATTTTTTTATGTCAGTGATGCTTTAAAGGGTCTCGTGACATATAAAGACATTAGCACTTAGTTCTGAAAGCAGTGGGTTCAGTTGCTTGAGGAAGGTTGTCGTAAACATCATTCAGCTGTGGTAGTTTAACATATTCTGAAATCTGTATCTTAAACAGAATGTGAGGCATAGTGTCTAGAAATGGAATTCAGTGGGACTCCATGTGAATACAGGAAATGGGCCTCAGTAGGTGTTAAGTTTAGTCCTTCATTCAGATTAACAGATGGTTTGTATTTTAAGAAATCAGAGATGGTGCAAACCTAGCTTTTATCCATTGTGAAACCTAGGTTTACAGTGCTTCATTTTTTTTTTAATGATCGCACTGTACCTCCATCCCCTCCTTTCAAATGATTCTGGCTCAAGCTACTTCTGGTGGTCCTTCTCAATGTCTGTTTCAGCGTTCAGAACTGGAAGCAGGTAGGATATGGATAAATGAAGCAGCTCACAGAACCACAAAACTGAAACTTCAGTGATTGTTTTGGGGGTGGGGGGAGGGTTGTAAAGAGACAGATGCTTGCTGTAGGTGCAATTTTTCTGAAAAGAAATAATGTGTATAGATTTACTTGGGCATTTCTGTGAAATATTAATGATGGTATTGCAGCTGCTTTTAGAAACCAGGATTTCATGCTTGCTGATAGGGCTGTGGCTCTTAATCTTCCTTACTTGACCTGCTGAATTTGCTCTGTTGTTGAGTTGGGAGAGGAGAGACTTTCTGTTACAGCTTCCATGCAACATACAATAATGGTTGTTAGCGATGTATAACTTCTTAAATGCTGTGTTAAGTGGACAATTGCAAGATTTCTTCTTTAGGAAATTGGCAGTAAAACTGATTTGCAATCGGCCTTTGGTTTGCTGCTGTATTTGAGATATATCATTGGGGGGGGGGGGGGGGGTGCTGGAGTTTTCAGTTCTATTAAAACACTAACCAGAAATCTAATGATGTCAGTACTGATGGTCTGTCTGTAAGATCATTAATGCAACTGGTGGGAAGAGCAGATGTTGAGTGTCTGTTTCCATTTTTTTTCCTTTCTTGCTTAATGTTCTACTTGAATTTCATGCACAAATTGCTAAAGGGCATTTTTAAGTTAAGCTTCTTAAGAATAAGTCAAAATAACTGCTTTGCAGAGAGCTGTTCCAGACCCTTTTTGAGAAGTCTGGGAGCTGGCACATTTTCCAGCAGATTTTGGTATTTGCAGGTCCTGCCACTTGGGCAGCAGGCATAGGTTTCAGAAGTCAGCCACCCCAGCTGGTATTGATGCCTTTTGC
>NW_021963662.1:0-65403 GCF_901765095.1 Microcaecilia unicolor | reverse complement strand
TTAAGTGACTTGCCCAGAGTCATAAGGCGCTGCAGTGGAAATGGAAGGGTGTAGATAAGAGAGAGAGATTTACCCAGTAAACAGAGTTCCCGGGGAGGAGTGTAGGGAGAGATGAGAGTGGAGAGATACTGAGGAGCTGCAGAGTGAATGCACTTATAAGTCAATAAGAGGAGTTTGAACTGTATGCGGAAACAGATAGGGAGCCAGTGAAGTGACTTTCTTGTTGCCAGTGGCATATGGCTATGTGAATCCGAGCAGCATGATTGTTTATATATTAAAACTTGCTATACCGGCATTAGCTAACTCACTGATCACAGCGGTTCATAATCTAAAAAACCAAACACATAAAAATAAAAATGAAAATGAAAAGAACTGCAATTCCTGATAGGAAAGAGGAGCAATACAATCAGTTAGACTTGTTCAAATACTTAAAGCTGGGTAGCAGGAGCAACGGTGACAGAAGTGGAGAAAAACTCTTAAGCGGCGTCAAAAGCTTGGTGAAACAGCCAGGTCTTCAAGGCAGAGTTGAATTTCTTGAAGGCCTGGATATACAGAGGTAAAGAATTCCAGAGAGAGGGAGCAGCAAAGAAGGTGTCGAGTGGATTCTAGTTGGGCAAACCTAGGACAAGGGATAAGTGGTGATCATTACTAGAAGAAAGTAGTCTAACTGGGAAGTAAGGAATAGTGAGATGGGATAAATAAAGGGGGAGGAGCTCTGGTGCTGATCTCACCAGCCTTAAAAACCCAAGACCAGTGTTAAAATTTTTCTGCTACATGCGTAAGTATTGACTTTTTAATGTTCAGTAACTTGTGCAATGCAGATCTTTTTTGAAAAACCAAAAAAAAGTACTAGTGGCTGCTGTTAGTTATTCAGTTTCCTTTATTAAGTTATCGCTAACAAATTATTTATATATTGTTATTAGAGTACATTCAGGCAAAAGGTCATGAGGGTCAGCCAGTCAGTGTAGATCAGCGTTCACTATATTTATAAATCTACCCCAGTACAGAATCTACTGCGCTGTATCCAATGCCATTTCAGTTCGCTACTTCTGCTAATTTTATGGCTCTTTCTTTGAACGTGTTCATTTGTAAAATGGCTTCTCCTGCTGGATGTGCTGCAAGTACGTATTTATTTCCCATTGCCTTTCAGGTACATTACAGAAAGCTCCACTTACAGTGAGCCTTTTCCAAAAGTTTGTGCAAATTATGAATGTCCAGACTTGGGCGTCTCGTTTTGTATGTAGAAAACCAGCTCATAGTATGGCTTTTTTTCTCTCCTAGTATGGCTTTCGAGAGAAAGATGAAGTGCGCTGAAAAATATGTGGACACAGAATGTGATGAAGAAAGGGATACGAGGAGCTAGGTCAAGGTTGAACAAGTTCCCTTGCCAAGTTAGCTAGCGATCCCTAGGGTCCCTGATTGGAAAATAAGCTAAGTCAGTGTGGTGTCTTGACCCCTTGCATAGAAATAAATTAGTTTAAATCTAATTCTCAGAACATTAAGTGGTAGTAACACTTTAATCATAAAGATATAAGCTTTGAATTACCCATTTCCTCATATCCCACTGAGAATTGAATTGATAGAGAACAGCTGAAAAGTACTTAAGTTTACTGCTTCCCTAATGAGACATACTGTTGACTCGTGGATAAAAAAGATACAGTAATATGTAAATATGATGTTGCTGATTATTTCTAAGACTTTATCAGAATATTTCTTTTCTTTTTTTGTTTTAAATTGTGTTCTACCGTAGGTCTAATTAGCTGTGAGGTTACCTTTTTGGTTTAATCTTACTTGCCATAGGCAAGAGGGCATCTGATTGTTTCACATAGTGTTGACTGAATATCAGACAACAGGCATCAAAGTGCGTAGGGAATAAAACTCATTAGAGCTCTCAGGATTAAAGTGGCCATGTCAAATATCAAAGAAGCTGTGAATTAAGTAGGCTTCACACATAGCATTTCTGTAGCCCTGTAGGTTGTCAAATCAAACAAGATTTACTCACTTTTATTGAAAAGTCTGAAAATTAGTATGTATTTATGTTGCTAGAATGAATGAAGCAAATTACTTGTAAATTGAGGGCAGTTGGCAGTTAAGGTTCCTGATGATCAACTGTTATTTTTGTAATTCATTAGATTAAGCTGATCTTTCATCTTTTTAATGTACAGTGATCCAGGTCTGATGAAATTGTGTGTAAGTTTGAATTTTTACCCCTCATGACATTGATCATATGAAATACTTGTGCCGGCAAAAGAATCGGTTGGGCTGCTGGATGACCGAGGGCTAAAAGGGGCGATCAAGGAAGATAAAGATGTAGCAGAGAGATTTGAATGAATTCTTTGTTTTGGTCTTCACAAGGAAGATTTGGGTGGGATACCGGTGTCGGAAATGGTATTTCAAGGCGGACGAGTCGGAGAAACTTACTGACTTCACGGTAAACCTGGAGGACGTAATGGGGCAGTTCAGCAAACGGAAGAGTAGCAAATCTCCTGGACCGGATGGTATCATCCTAGAGTACTGACAGAACTGAAAAATGAGCTTGCGGAGCTACTGTTAGTGATATGTAATTTATCCTTAAAATCGAGCGTGGTACCGGAAGATTGGAGGGTGGCTAATGTAACGCTGATTTTTAAAAAAGGTTCCAGGGGAGATTCGGGAAATTATAGACAGGTGAATCTGACATCGGTGCCGGGGAAAATGGTACAGGCTATTATCAAAAACAAAATTACAGAGCACATCCAAGGACATGGATTACTGAGACCAAGTCAGCACAGCCTTTGTGTGGGGAAATCTTGTCTGACCAATTTACTTCAATTCTTTGAAGGAGTAAACAAACATGTGGACAAAGGGGAGCCGGTTGATATTGTGTATCTGGATTTTCAAAAGGCTTTTGACAAGGTACCTCATGAAAGGCTACATAGGAAATTGGAGGGTCATGGGATAGGAGGAAATGTCCTATTGTGGATTAAAACTGGTTGAAGGATAGGAAACAGAGAGTGGGGTTAAATGGGCAATATTCACAATGGAGAAGGGTAGTTAGTGGGGTTCCTCAGGGGTCTGTGCTAGGACCGCTGCTTTTTAATATATTTATAAATGATTTAGAGATGGGAGTAACTAGTGAGGTAATTACATTTGCTGATGACACAAAGTTATTCAAAGTCGTTAACTCGCGACAGGATTGTGAAAAATTACAGAAGGACCTTATGAGACTGGGAGACTGGACGGCTAAATGGCAGATGACGTTTAATGTGAGCAAGTGCAAGGTGATGCATGTGGGAAAAAAGAACCCGAATTATAGCTACGTCATGCAAGGTTCCACGTTAGGAGTTACGGACCAAGAAAGGGATCTGGGTGTCGTCATCGATAATACACTGAAACCTTTTGCTCAGTGTGCTGCTGCGGCTAGGAAGCAAATAGAATGTTGTGTATTATTAGGAAAGGTATGGAAAACAGGTGTGAGGATGTTATAATGCTGTTGTATCGCTCCATGGTGCGACCGCACCTTGAGTACTGTGTTCAATTCTGGTTGCCGCATCTCAAGAAAGATATAGTAGAATTGGAAAAGGTGCAGCGAAGGGCGACTAAAATGATAGTGGGGATGGGACGACTTCCCTATGAAGAAAGACTAAGGAGACTAGGGCTTTTCAGCTTGGAGAACAGATGGCTGAGGGGAGACATGATAGAGGTATATAAAATATTGAGTGGAGTGGAACAGGTGGATGTGAAGCATCTGTTCACGCTTTCCAAAAATTCTAGGACTAGGGGGCATGCGATGAAACTACAGTGTAGTAAATTTAAAACAAATCAGAGAAAATCTTTCTTCACCCAACGCGTAATTAAACTCTGGAATTTGTTGCCGGAGAGCGTGGTGAAGGCGGTTAGCTTAGCAGAGTTTAAAAAGGGGTTAGACAGTTTCCTAAAGGACAAGTCCATAAACCGCTACTAAATGGACTTGGGAAAAATCCACATTTCCAGGAATAACATGTATAGAATATTTGTATGTTTGGGAAGCTCGCCAGGTGCCCTTGGCCTGGATTGGCCACTGTCGTGGACAGGATGCTGGGCTCGATGGACCTTTGGTCTTTTCCCAGTGTGGCATTACTTATGGACTTATGTACTTATGCACTTGTGTGTCAATGGTGACAATGGTGCTAATTTTAAACACACCTTCAAATAGTGAATCAGATGGCAGATGTTTAACTTATGCCGTGAATGCAACATAAGAACCTTCTGGGTCAAACCAAGGGCACACCTAGCCCAGTCTCCTGTTATTCAACAGTGGCCAATCCAGGTCACAAGTACCTGGCAGAGTCCCAAAAAGTAGCAACATTCCAGGCTGCGAAGCCTCAAGTGGCTTCCCCCTGATGGATCTTAATGGTTTATGGACTTTTCCTCCAGGAATTTGTCCAAACCTTTTTTTAAACCCAGCTACATTAACTGCTTTTACCTCTTGCTCTGGCATTGGGTTCTACTCTAAGTTGTATGAAATTCCTTACCTAAATCTATCCGTGGTCAATGTGATTACATGACATTTCAAAAAAATGTTGAAGACCTTCCTTTTTAGCAGATTTCAGGAAGCGGTCCCTTATCTTTCTGTTTAGGCTGATGTGATCGCTCTTACCTTTCTGTCTCCTTGTCTGATCTAGTTGTTTTTGCTTTGGGCCTCTCTTAGTGCATGCTAAATGCAAAGACGCCCATTATATTCCTGTGGACATCGTAATGTTTAGCGCACGCTAAAAACGCTAGCATCTTTGTAAAATGCCTCCTTTTGTTAGATATGTACTTTAGCTATTATTGTTAGCCACATTGAACTTAGGTTGCTGGGATAATGTGGGGTAGAAATGCCATAAATAAATAAAAATATATTTTATACTATTTAAATGTGCTACTATTTAACTTCATTGAGGTCCCCTAGTCTTTGTACTTTTGGAAAGAGTTAACAGTTGATTCATGTTTACCTGTACCATCCATGCAGGATTTTATAGCTCTCCCTTCAGCTATTCTTATCCAAGCTGGAGCTCTAACTTCTTTAGCCTTTCCTCATATGAGTTGTTCTATCCCCTTAATCATCTTTATACCTTTTCCTGTTCCACTACATCTTTTGAAATGCGGTGACCAGAATTGCACACAATACTCAAGGTGCAGTCTCACCACAGAGCAATACGGAAGCTTTATGACACTCTTCATTTTATTCTCTCTTTCTTCCCTAAGAATTCCTAACATTCTGTTTGCTTTTCTGGCCGCTCAGGCTGAGCAGAAGTTTTCAGTGTATTGTCCACAATGACAACTGGATCCTTTTCCTCTTTGGCGACTCCTAATGTGGAATCTAGCAATGTTAAGTAGTAGTAGTAGTAGTTGTACCTGTAATTGGGCTTATTCTTCCCAATGTGTATCCCTTTGCACTTGCCCACATTAAATTTCGTCTGCCATTTGAATGCCAATCCTCCAGCCTCCCGACGGTGGTCTGCAATTTCACTCAGTCTGCATGCGATTTAACAACTTTGAATAGTTTTGTGTATCTGTGAGTTGATCACGTCGTCATCATTTCCATTTTCAGCTATTATAAATGTTGAAGTCACCAGTCCTGGTACGGATCCTTGCGGAACTCCACTATTCACCTTCCTGAATTATAGATTGGTTATTAACCCTGACTCTCTGTTTTCTATCTTTTATCCAGTTCCAATCAAGAACAATACATTGCATCCTATCCATGGCTTTTTAATTTTCTCAGGAGTGGATAAGTTGGCTGAGGGGTCCCTTTACTAAGTGTTCTGAAAAATGGCTTGCAGTAGTGTAGGCGGGGGTTTTTGATCACGTGTATGTAAAAAAAAGCCTTTTTTAAAATTTTTGCTGAAAATGGACATGCAGCTTAAAATTCAAAATTGGTCACATGTTCCATTTTGATGGTGTGCGAACTTTACCGCCCAGCTAGTGACCTAGCGGTAAGGACTCACATTCGCTAACTGGGGTCCGGGTAATGATAAACCACATCAAATGGCACTTGGCGTGTGTCCGATACATGCGTCCAAAAATTAAAAAATATATTTGACACGTGTATCAGACGTGTGCCAAAATGAAATTACCGCAAGAGCCACATGGTAGCTGGGCAGTAACTCCATTTTGGTTGTGTGTGGGCGCACGTAGACGCTTATGTGGCTTAGTAAAGGGCCCCTGAGGTTAGCCAGAGGCCATCTACTTGATAGATATCCCAGTGTAGTATTTGAAATCAGGCTTGTAGGTGAATAGGCAAGCAACCCTACCAATTTGCACCATAATTTCTTATTCTTTATTACTTTTGAATGTTCTATAATTAGTCAGATTCAAATATAGTCTGTTGTGTAGATCATTTAAACACAGTTCCTACTGTATGCAGTACCTTACAACTTACACATCAACTATTTTTTAGGGGTGTTATATTTGTTTATATTTTTACTTCGTGATTTGTTTCTTTTCTATGATGATACGAGTTCTGTTTTGTTCTGTGTTTTTATAAATGCAGTATAAGTACCAAGTTCATAACTGCTTGAATTGAGTACTGCAGGTGTTTTCGACCTAGTCTTTGGGACGCATCCCGCTGTTTGGGTTTTCAGAATGTCCATAATGAATATGAATGAGAGAAATTTACATTGCTTTCATTTTAGGCTAATCTATCTTATGCATATTCATTATGGACATCCAAACCAAGCAAATCACTGGTCTCGAGGATTGGGTTGAGAACACACGATCTGGATAAATGTATTTGCTAAATAGTATGAAATATACCATATCAAAACTGAAATCTACCGTAGTGGTTAGTGGTTACATTGACATTTTACAACCTATGAAACTGTGTGAGTTTTTGAAGAGGATGATGTATTTAATATAATCAGCAACGTTTCTCATGTAACACCAAACTCTTAAGCAACTGCATTGGTACTCCGTACTCGTAGCTCAAAGAATTCAGTTTAAGGTACTAACGATTGGTAATCAACCTTTGTATTCCAATGCTCCTTTTATTTTAACAAGGAACATTGAGGTCTGAGAATGCTTTGTGGCTTTCTCTGGATCCTCATGGTAGAAGCATGTCATGCTGATATAAGAGTGTCTACCTTGTTGTGGTGGGGATTCTTGTTATGGGACTGCACTTTATGGCCAACTCCAGGACTCTGTGCTAATACTTCACAGTTTAAAAAAACTTTTGAAGACACAACTTTTTGTGACTTTTTTTTTTTTTTTTGTAATTATATGAGGACATAATATTGTCTTGTTGTTTTAGAATACTTATATATTGAAGAGTGGTTTTAATTAGATTCTTGTTATTTGTATTTTGTTTTAAATACATTTTATTATTGTACGTTCATATGGAAACCCCTAGGTTGTAGGTTGGCTTACATACAGCATTCTCTTTGAAAGATTCTGAAATTGGTCTAATAAAGAGTCCCTACCTGTGAAAAATCTGAAGTATTGATGAAAATCGAGATAGAAAACACATTTGTCCTGCTTTGCTGGACAATCATCATATTTTCACCGCTCCCTGAGCCGGTGGTGGGAGGCAGGGATAGTGCTGGGCAGACTTATACGGTCTGTGCCATGAAAATGACAGTTACAAATCAAGGTAAGATATACACAAAAACTAGCACATATGAGTTTGTCTTGTTGGGCAGACTGGATGGACCGTGCAGGTCTTTTCTGCCGTCATCTACTATGTTACTATTAGTACTGAAACAGTTATAGGCTCGTTACTCGATCATATTAGATTATTTCTTAGTGAAGGGAAGAGGGCTTTGGTTCTTCAATTTGATCTGTCCTCTGCCTTTGACCTGGTGGACCATAACATCTTGATCCAAGACATGGAAAATGTGGGACTTGCTGGAAAAGTCCTGTGCTTGTTCAAAGGATTTGTAACTACTAGATCTAACAGGATGAAGAGATGTTGAAGAGGACAGTACAAATAAAAAAAGTAGCACATGTTTATCTTCTTGGGCAGACTGGATGGACCGTGCAGGTCTTTTTCTGCCGTCATCTACTATGTTACTATGTTCTATCTTGCAGCTGGCAAAATCCAAGTGGTATCCATCAAGGATTTCCACTCCCTGACACTTGTCAGTCTATTTCTACACTCATTAGGTACCTGATTGGGAGTTTGAAGTTTTCTTCCATATAGCTTTGCAGACAACATTCCGTTCTTATCCTGCTGGGTTCTGTTCTAGAAGACGGAAAAACCTAGAATTCATAGTTGTATTCAACTGATAGAATCTGGAATAGAATCTATTCTTTTTTTGTATCAATAAGTAAGAAATGCATTTTATCCATATTTAGTTTTAATTTATTCTCTGCCATCCAAGATGATTCTATCCAATATTAACGTAGTAAATTATAAATTCTCTCCAGTAGTAAATTTGGGGCATTCTAATTGATTGTACCCTTTCTCTTGATCCACAAATCAGCTTATTTCTAAGACTATTTTGATAATGATAAAACTTTGTCAAATTCGTAAATTAGACTTCTGGTCCAGGCTATGATCTTGTCCCAAATGGAGTTGTACTGTACAACATCATGTATTTGGGATGGTCTCATAAATAACTGAAAAAATTGCAATTGGTCTGAAACCAAGCTTGTTACCTGATCTTCTCCTTGCAAAAGTCAGACAGAATCTCAGTTTATTTTAATCATTTTCACTGGCTTCCAATAGAAGAATTCAGTTCAAACTGGTTTGTTTTATTTTTAAGCTGTTATGAAGTTTAGTACCCTTGGTATTTTTATGATCACATCCACTTTTCTATTTGGGGGGAAACTGTAGGTGCACTAGTCCTAGTCTGTTTCATTTCCTTCGTTAAGGGGTCGAAAACATTTTAAAACAGGTTGAGCTCTGTTCTAGGGTTTCCAAGTGGCAAGATTTTGGAAAGGTCTTCCTTTTATTTTTCAGATCTCATGTTCTTATCTTGATTTTAGGAAAAATCTTAAAAACCTTATTTCAAAAAATTTGTATTATGAAGTAATTAGTCTTTTTTTGGTTTTGCTTTGTTTTTAAATTTCAAATCCTGATAGGTAAAGTGCAATTTTGTTTTCTTTATGTTTATATACATTATTATTGTTTTGAATTTAATTTTGACTAGTTCAGGAGTCTGTTCTTGTTCTGTTAACCTGTTAGAACTACAAGGTATTAGCGGCTTGAAAGACTTTTTGTTAGGGTTTTGTTTGTTTGATTGAAGTCGGACAAGCATTTCGACATGAGCTACTTGTAAGAAAGGTTATGTCTTCTCTCATTCACATAGGGTGTTCAAGTGACACACAAGCGATGGCCTGAACCTGCAGGAATACAGAGCAAAAAGCTGATGGCAGACCATGGGGTGACAGTTCAGAGATTCTTTGTGGCTGAGACAGCAAAAGATGCTCTTAAGGCTTCTAACAATTAAGTAAGTTGAATGGAAATCTGCTTGATTCGCCTTGCAGCACAGCTGGTTTTCCCTCCTATAAAAAGCGTGTTTGTCAATATCAATACTTAATGCTGGAATCAGATGGTTTGTAGGCACTTAGCAAATTCCTGATAACACTAGTAACAGGCGGCCATTTTTAGTTGTGCATGTTTGACATTTTTGTTTTTTTTTTTTTTCTTTTTACTGTCAGTTTTCACAGGCCTTCATGCCCGATTCTTTAATATTCATTTTTATGAATATAGGCGTGTTCCTGAAATAGTGTATATTAAGGGACCATATTCACAAAAACTGTGCATCCCAGCAGACATGGTTTTTGAAGTGAACATGCATAATCTAAAGACATGATAAAGAAAATACATCCATTTGAAATGACTGGAGAATTGTGAAGATTAGCTGGAAGGGCATGATTTCAAACGAAAGAGTGCACAAATTGCAGGACTTAGAAAAACTTAGTCGAAAAGAAAATGCAATATAGGTCTCTAAAGTTAGGCGCCAAAAAACTGGGTGCTAAGCTAGTATTGTAGAACGGCAGAGTTGCGCCAGATCTGTATAGAATGCTAGCGTAAGGCGGCAGTTACGTGACAGACTTTAAGGGCGGGCACTTACACCGTGTCTATGGCTGGCGTAAATGGTAACGCCTAAATGCGGCAGTTGTGCGAGTAAATGTAACTATTCTGTAAAGCGCGTACAAGAATTGTTGCAACGCCCCTGCCATGCCCGTGCCCCTCCCATCAAATTCAAATCCAGCAAAGAAAAATGTAAGCAAACAACAAACTTCAGACAAGCACAGAGGACTTCTGAGGGAAAGTAAGCTGCTGTACTGGTAAACCTTCATAGTGTGGATGGGCGGACTGGATAGCTGGATGGTCTTTTTTTTCTGCCATTGTTTCCAAACTTCAGTATTTTTATTGAGAAAACCACAAACAGCTACAATAGAAGAACAGCAGATGCACTTCTCAAAATAGCAGAATTGCTGTAAACCTCTTGTAACGATGAACAGTTAGCCAAATATCTAATCAAAGGTTCCTGGCCAAATGTCGGAGAGAAAAACATACTGCCTGATATTCTAAGCAATTTAGCCATGCAGGAGAGGCTTCTGCTGGTTAAGTTTCTAGGGGGCCCTTTTACTAAGCCGCATAGACGCCTACGCACGCCCAATGCACATCAAGTTTGAGTTCACCTGGCTACCGCAGGACCTTTGCAGTAATTTCATTTTTGACACGCGTCCGCTACACGCGCCAGAAAATAATTTTTATTTTCTGGGGCGTGACAGAAACCGGGCAGTAATCGTCATTATACGCGCGTAGACGGTTACCGCAGATTTAACGCGTGAGACCTTACCGCTAAGTCAATGGCAGTAAGGTCTCGGACCCAAAATGGACGCGCGCCAATTTTTATTTTGCTGTACATCCGTTTTCAGCAAAAATATAAAAAAGACATTTTTTACAGGTGCGCTGAAAAATGGATCTGCTAGCGCAGCCCATTTTTCGGTGCACCTTAGTAAAAGGACCCTAGATGTTCAGTTAATGCGGGGGCAGTCTATGGAAGGGGTGCCCAGTTAACTTCCTCGTTTTGGCAACAGCTTTACAGGTGCCCCTCCCCATTGACCCCGTTCCCCCTCCTTCCCACCTCCGATGTAAAGAAGGGGCTGATCGAACCCATCGCTATAAGCCTCCCTGGGCTTACTTAGTAGAGGTCTAGTGAGGTCCAAAGGACAGGAGGCAATGCCTTCTCTCTTCTATCGTTGCAGCACCTTTTACAAAATGACTGCTGCGCACTCTATCTTAAATGACTGCTGCGCACTCTATCTTGCCAGGCCCCTTCAACTTCTGGGTGGCAGTCGCTGTCATTTTCTATGTTTCGATGGGTTTTGCTTCTTATTGTTTTCTAAATATCTGAATGCGGAAATGATGATTTTGAGACGGATGATCATATGTGGGCTCGAGGTGAGGGTGGGCAGTTGAAAGAAGAGATTCTTGCTTGTTCACTACCCATGTTTTATCATTCCCACCTTAGTAATTCCCTTATCCCTTATTTGTCCTGTTTGTCCTAATTAGATTGTAAGCTTTGTCGTGCAGGGACTGTCTCTTCATCGCTATGTACCTCTAGTAGCGCTATAGAAATAAGTAGTAGTAGTAGTAGTAGTAGTAGTCTAGAGGCGGGGGAATGTTGAGGCAATAGATTGAATGAAGGTTGTGTGAGGGGGTTTAAGAAAAGCGACCAATTGGAGTAGCTGGTTGAAAAGGGAATATCTCTGGTAAATTACTTAATTCTTCCCTTAATAGTAACCACTATTGTGATTTATAAATACTTGTGATTTATTAATCCACTTATGACATATTATTTATATTCAACAATTTCCCATTACTTGTTTCATATCAAATTTTCCTCCATCAGTCGTACTCTCCATTCATTCTCATTCAATCTTAACTAGTGCTAATAATATTATTCTCTGATACACAACCTTCCTGAATTGATAGAGTGTAAAGTTCAACAACTGAAATTCTCTCTTTAACAATTTTTCAACATTGATTTTCCACTCTTCCATAGAAGGTGTTGAACAACATGCAATAATGCTTTTAACCAAAGCTTTGCTTCCGTAAAGACGTGCTCCCTCCATATGTCCATAAGATCTCACATTAATCCGCAATCCTAGGTCATACTACTACTACTACTACTTAACATTTCTAGAACGCTACTAGGGTTACGCAGCGCTGTACAAAATAAACAAAAAGGACGGTCCCTGCTCAAAGGAGCTTACAATCTATGCTTCAAACGTCTTTGAGTATTTATGTTTCCTCCACTGGATATCTTTTGGAACTTTGTATGCACATCCCTTCGCTCCTCAATCCAGTTCAGTATATGTGTCCAGAGTGACCTTCCACTTTCTTTTTTACTAACTTTCAATTATATTGGTAAATTACTTAAAAAACAGATTTAGGGCCCTGTTTACTAAGGCGCGTTAGTGTTTTAGCATGCCTACCCTTAGCGCGTTCTAATCATGTAGGCGCCTATAGGAATACTATATCTTTATATTACTAACACTCCTCCACTACTCATGATGTATTGTAAGCCACTTTGAGCCTGCAAAGAGGTGGGATAAGGTGGGATACAAATGTAACAAATAAAGTATGTAGGCACGTACATGATTAACGCGCGTTAAAACGTTAACGAGCCTATAATGCTGCCTTAGTAAACAGGGCTCTTAGTTTTGTATTACATAATCGGGGATGGGCAGGAATAACATTTTTGTGTAATTTTTTTCCCCTTTCTCTTCCCCGTTCTCTAATGATTGTCATTAAGATGATGGTTCACACACTGTTGAGAGAGAGAGAGGGCACACTCAAGAAATGCATCCTCTTTACACTTTGGGCCCCTTTATTATAGGTGCAGTAGGCCTCATGCGGACCTACCGCATGCTAAACGGGAAATACCATGGGGCGTGCCAAGGCATCCCGCAGTAGTTTCCTGCTCAGCGCACTCTAATGCCACACTGGAAAATATTTTTTATTTGGCACTGCGGGAGCATGGGCACGTTACCGTACACTACCCAATTAGCTCAGGAGTAGCACGAGAGCCCTTACCACCACCTGAATAGGTGACAGTAAGGGGTCCCTCGTTAATGGCCACACGCTAATGGGGAAATTAGCTCATATTAGCCCTCTCCTCAAGTCACTTCACTGGCTTCCTATCCGTTTCCGCATACGGTTTCAAACTCCTCTTATTGAACTATAAGTGCATTCACTCTGCAGCTCCTCAGTACCTCTCCACTCTCATCTCTCCCTACATTCCTCCCCGGGAACTCCGTTCACTGGGTATATCTCTCTTATCTGCACCCTTCTCCTCCACTGCTAGCTCCAGACTCTGTTCCTTTTATCTTGCTGCACCATATGCCTGGAATAGACTTCCTGAGCCGGTACGTCAAGCTCCATCTCTGGCCGTCTTCAAATCTAAGCTAAAAGCCCACCTTTTTGATGTTGCTTTTAACTTCAAACCCTTATTCACTTCTTCAGAACCCTTATTTTATCATCCTCACTTTAATATTCCCTTATCTCTTGTTTGTCCTGTTGTCTGTCCGTCCTAATTAGATTGTAAGCTCTGTCGAGCAGGGGACCGTCTCTTCATGTTCAAGTGTACAGCGCTGCGTACATCTAGTAGCACTATAGAAATGATAAGTACTAGTAGTCTTTGGGATTCTGGAATCTTGCTACTCTTTGGGATTTTGTACAGAATCTTGCTACTCTTCGGGATTCCGGAATGTTGCTACTCTTTGTCCTTATCTCTTACTTGTCCTGTTTGTCTGTCCTAATTAGATTGTGAGCTCTGTCGAGCAGGGACTGCCTCTTCATGTTCAAGTGTACAGTGCTGCGTACGTCTAGTAGTGCTTTAGAAATGATAAGTAGTAGTAGTAGAAATTAGCGTGTGGCCATTACAGGAAAATATGGCATGTCGAACATTTTACTGCTGTTCTAAAAGTGGCTGCAAAGATGACAACTGAAGCCTGAAATTGTTGAGGGACTCTTATTTTCACATGGACTTTTGAAAAAAAAAAAGTGGCTGCAGGTTGTCGAAAACCTACATGCCGACACCAGTGCCGGCTACTTTTTTGCGCGGCTTGGTGAAAGGACCCCACAGTGTTCACTCTTTTTCCAAAGAGCGTTTACACAAAAGTAGGAAGCATAAATATATTACACTAGTAACAAAGGCCCGTTTCAAATCGCAGTGAAACGGGCGCTAGCAAGACTCCCTCCGTCCCTTTGTGTCTCCGTGTGTGTTGCCGGCCCCCCTGCAGCCTCCGTGTGAATGTGCTGTGACCCTGGCCCTTTTGGCACGCCCCCCAGCGGTCCGTGACCGTCCGTTCCCCCCGATGTGTGTGTTGCCAGTGCAGCCCTTCCATCCCCACCGATGTCGTCGCTGCCGGCGCTCCCCCTCTCCGAAGGCCCCCCCCCACCCCCACTGACCGCCGAAACAGAAGATTTCAGGGTCATGTGAATGCCCCTGCAGTAGGAACGATAGAGTAACGTGTGCTCCGCCCCGCCCTCGACGTCATGAAGAGCTACAGTGCAGTACAACATTGAAGCTGAGAATGTGCTCCGCCCTCAACGTCTAACGTTTGACGCGAGGGCGGGGTCCACAGACTGTGATTTTGTGTGGCTTCAGAGCTTCGAACTTATGAACCTGGCTTCAGTGACGTCAGTGCAAGTAGAACGTTGAGGGTTAGTTTTTATATATATAGATATTAGGAAACACCCTTTGACCCTTTTTTTCAGATTTTTTGGAGAAGGATCTCTCCTCCCATCACCCCATTAATTTGTTTTGCTCGTCCTTCGTGTCACCTAAAATCAAGGACAGCCCTAGAACACGACATTGTCAATGAGTGCTTTCATCTACCTTGGGCACAACTTAATTTATTTTAGCTTGTAAGACTGTACTTATACAATGTAGGAGGGAAAATATGTTTTAACTAGTTGCAAACTGTAATTTCCACTGATGCATTGTATTATTTTGTCAGTGGGGAGTGCCTAGAACTTTGTTTTTAAAAATGACTCATATTTTTCATTGTTATGAAGCAATTATGTGTTATGCCCTGTGGAACGAGTGTAAAGACTTCTTTAAAGTGATGTATCTAATAAACACCACTTTGTTGCTAAGGGTCTCTTCATAATAATATTTTATTGATTTGCCGGTAAGGTTTGTATATATTTTAATTTGTAAGCACAGTACTGATGTACTGCGTCCCTGTTCCTTTCTTTATGTAGTACAGTTGTCCTGTTATTCCACTTTAAAGGTAATAGAAATAAAGCAAAAGAAAGGAAAATAAGATGATGACTTTTTTTATTGGAGTAACTTAATACATTTTTTTTTACAAGTTTTCCAAGGCAGAAACCTCCTTCCCTGACCTGAGAAGCAGGTTGTGAAAATGGGTTAAGGTTAATCCAATAAAAAAATACGTATCAAATGTCTCTCTGTTTTGTTTTTTCTCTCTTTCTCTCTCTCTTAAGAACATCAGAAAATCCATACTGGGTCAGAGCAAAGTTCCATCAGACCCAGCATCCTGATCTGGCAGTGGCCAATCTGGACGTGAAAAACAAAGCAGACCAAAGTCCAAGGACTTCTTTATTAAAAAAAGACCAGATGTGGCCACATTTCGCCAAAATGGCTGCATCAGGAGTAAACCACCAACTAGAAGTTGAAAGCAGTGCTGCCCGTAGCTGACAAATGTCTGTCCACGACTGTTAACTGTGGAGACGTGCGCAATACCATTTTTTTTTGGCACTCCTGTAAAAAAGGCCTTTTGGGGGGGGGGGGGGGGGGCAAAAATGGACGTGTGGCAAATTAAAATTGGTGCGCATCCATTTTGGTCCTGAGACTTTACTGTCATCCATTGACTTAGCGGTAACGGTCTCACGTGTTAACCCGGGCAGTAATCATCAGCGCGCGTACACAGACGATTACCGCTCGGTTAGCGCCACATGCCATAAAATAACAAATATTTTCCGAGGCGCCTAGCTGACGCTCCTAAAAAATGGAATTACTGCCCAGGGCATTCGGTAGAAAATATACAAAGCCCGACATGGGCCGTGTTTCGCCCTACTGGGCTGCCTCAGGGGCTCTTCAATGTTTCATTGAAGAGCCCCTGAAGCAGCCCAGTAGGGCGAAACACGGCCCATGTCGGGCTATTGTATGCATATTTTAATTTATTATTAAAATCATTTTTATCCATCAACGATCTGCTTTGTATATTTTCCATCTTGGAGTTTGCAGATCGTCTGCCCCTTTGTTTCCCAGGGCATTCGGTAGCCAGACGTTATTTCAAAATTGACTCCTACGTTCCTTAGTAAAAGGCCCCTCTGATTTTAAGAAACAGAAATATGGTTGGCAGCAGAGAAACAGTGTGGAAAGAGGACAGTAGCTCACACACCGAAACACTTCCGTGTCAGGTTCTTCTTTGTGTTGCTACAGGAAAGGTCTTTGAATATTGGATATCCTCTTGGTATTCGCCTTGCTCTTTTGTTTGGTGGTTGCAGTTTTCAAGGTTACCACAGAATAACTGAGGGGTCCTTTTACTAAGTTGCACTGAAAAATGGCCTGTGGTAGTATATAGACACGTGTTTTGGGTGCAAGCAGAATCATTTTTCAGTGCAAACCTGCAAAAAATGCCTTTAAGAATTGTTTTTTGCCGAATATGAACGTGCGACAAAATGAAAATTGCCGCGCATCCATTTTTGATCTGAGACCTTACCGCTAGCCATTGACCTAGCGATAAAGTCTCATGCAGTAACCGGGTGGTAATGACCTATGCGTGTCAAATGCCACTTGGCGCGCGCCCATTATGTGCGTCAGAAAATAAAACGTCATTTTCGGATGCACGCCACAAATGAAATTACCGCAAGATCCACGCGGTAGCTGAGCTGTAACTCCATTTTGGCATGCGTTGGGTGCGTGTAGATGCTTACACAGCTTAGTAAAAGGGCCCCTGAGTGCGTCCCGCGGTATTCCATCTTTAGCTGCGTTAGATGTGTATTAGCACCTAACACAGCTTAGTAAAAGGATCCCTTTATTTATTTATTTATTTATTACATTTGTACTCCGCGCTTTCCCACAAACAGCAGGCTCAGTGCGGCTTACATTGTAAAGAAAGTATCTTACATGGTAGAAATAAAGCAAAACAAGAAAATGTAGGAAGAGTATTATAAACTGTGATGATCAAAGCTACTTACATAGTGAAAAAGCATTATTAAGGACACGTGAAAAGATTATTAAGAGCTGAGAAAAAAAAACAGTGGCAACAGCGCCTAGGAATATATGAGTTGGAATAGGGAAGGTAGACAAGGATAGGATAGGTAAAGGGAAGGAGATTGCACATTAGTACTCGATGCTGTTTAGTAAAAGGGTTTATTGTGATAGTTTTTTGCATCTGCTTAAAAAGAACCCCAAAAGAGCTGGTATAAATCTTTGCAGGTGCCTTTTCCAGTATTTTCTAGATAAATTGCACTACCAGATAGAAAGGTTGAGGGTACAAGTACCTGCAGCCTTTGCAGCTGCCTGCATAGTTTTGAAAATTGCTCCAGAGGGTAATTTACAAAGGTTAAAAACAGTTTTCCTGCATTTACTCCGCTGCCCAAAAGTGTTCCTTCTCAAGGTCCCATATTGTTCCATAGTGTGCATAAGAGGATGTGGTCCTGAGAGTGTGTTTACATTCAGAGAGGGTAATAACAGGAATAGATTATATTTTCCAGTCCACAAGCACGATTTTTCTTGAAAATAGAGCTGTTGGAAAAAGATCATGAAAATAGCTGGGGGATCTTTGCCGAATTTCAAAGCAAAAGTATACAACTACTTTCACTTTTTCAATTTGTTTGGGTTAAAAGTACCCGTGGACTTCAACCCAACATGGGCAGTTTGAAAACTGCTTCCAGGAAAACAGGAGAACCTCGGGAAATGTTCTACTATGTCTGGGATCCACCAGCAAACACTTCCTTGTCATCAAGCAGATGAATCCATTACGAGTGGGTTGTGTCCATCAACCAGCAGGGGGAGATACAGAGCACTGAAAAACCATAGTGCCTCATGGCCAGCTAGCTCCATCTGCCTCTTCAGTATTCTCTATCTCCCCAGCAGGGTGGTTGCAGCTTGTTCAAGCTCTTTCAGAAAATCTGCCTGGGGTGGCTCCTGTGCTTTTGCCAGTTGTAGCAGGGGTGTTGTGGCTGATGGTGCCCATTTTAAAGGCAAATAGGTTAGCCCTTTCCCTGCCTTACCCAGCCCCCGATGTGGAAGTAGGCAAATAGGCAAGCCCTGTCCCTGTCTTTGCGCACGCTGTGGATGCAGGCACATAGGTTCGCCCTTTCTCTGCCTTTCCCACGCTACTGATCCTCCAGAGTTGGAAATTTGCCTCTTTCACTGTTGCATCAAACTTTCCTCACAGACGGGCGTCTGCATACAGCTGCTACGCTGCCCGAGCCTGCCTGGCTTGGTTACAACAGGTAGTGGAACAGCCCGTAGATGGAGCGGAGTCCCTTACGGAGGTGGCACCGTGAATGGAGTCGGCCTTGTCATTTTTGGCTGACGCCCTTTATGATCTGGTCAGAGCTTCGGCTAAACAGAGGGCTGTAGCGGTGGTGGCTCGTCGTCTTCTGTGGCTACGGCATTGGGTAGCTGTCATGGCCTCTAAGCAAAGGTTGGTGAAGTTGCTCTTTCAAGGCCTTCTCCTGTTTGGTGAGGAGTTGGAAAAAATTGTGAAAGGCCTGGGGGATGCCAAACCCCAGCGCTTACCCGAGGATAGGCCGCGGCCTTCTTCCAAGGGTCAGGTGGTTCTCTCCTCTTACAGACCTCGCTTCCGTGAAGCTAGAAGGTACCGCCTGGGGCGTTCTGCTGGGTTCACTTCGCGTGCCCGTTTTCAGTAGAGGAACTCCTTTCACTTGAACAAACGTTCCGCAGCAGCAGGCGCAAGACCTGGAGTTCATGGGCGACCCTCTCTACTACTACTACTACTATTTAGCATTTCTGTAGCGCTACAAGGCGTACGCAGCGCTGCACAAATATAGAAGAAAGACAGTCCCTGCTCAATGAGCTTACAATCTAATAGACAAAAAATAAAGTAAGCAAATCAAATCTCAATGATGGTGTGCCGGCCCCCTCTTCGATTCCTGTGATAGGAGGATGACTTTCCCTCTTTCTCGAGGAGTGGGCCAAGATTACCTCAGATCAGTGGGTCTTGGACCTGATTGGAGAAGGCTACAAAATAGAATTCAATTTCCCGATAAGAGATATGTTTGTGGAGTCCCGATGCGGTTCTGCCGCCAAACGGGCAGCAGTAGAGGAGACCTTGCAAGGCTTGATTCACATTGGGGCGGTTTCCCCCGTGCCTCCCGCCGAATGCGGCTCTGGCTGTTATTCCATTTACTTCGTGGTGCCGCGAAAAGGAGGGTCTTTCCGGCCTATCCTAGACCTAAAACAAGTCAACAAATCTCTGAACGTGCGGCATTTTCACATGGAAACCCTGCGCTCTGTTTTAGCAGCGGTACAGCCAGGAGAGTTTTTCACGTCTCTGGACCTGAAAGAAACTTACTTGCACATACCGATTTGGCCCCTGCACCAGAGGTTTCTGCGTTTTGCGGTGATGGGAAAGCATTTCCAGTTTCGGGCCTTTCCTTTTGGCCTTGCCACAGCTCCCCGAACCTTTTCCAAGGTAATGGTGGAAGTAGCTGCTTTTCTCAGGCAAGAGGGTATCCGGGTTCACCCGTACCTAGACGACTGGCTCATCAGAGCAGAATCTGCAGAAGAGACTCATCAGGTTACAGCCAGAGTGGTCTCAGTACTGCAATCTCTGGGCTGGGTCGTCAATACAGCCAAAAGTCACCTGACCCCCTCTCAATCTCTAGAATATTTGGGGGTCCGGTTCGACACAGCCTCGGCAATGGTCTTCCTACCTGAGCAAAGACAGTGCAAGCTTCAGAACCAGGTCCGTCTGCTCCTGAGGATGCCTCGCCCGCGAGCTTGGGACATTGTCCAGCTGTTGGGGTCGATGATGGCCACTTTGGAAGTGGTGCCTTGGGCGAGAGTGCACCTGAGAACTCTGCAGTGCTCCCTGCTTCAACGGTGGTCTCCAATATCTCAGGATTATCAATGCAGACTCACGTGGCTCCCTGCGGCCCGGCTCAGTATGGAGTGGTGGCTCTCAGACAGCATGCTGCGGTGAGGAATGCCGCTAGCGCTCCCCAGTTGGTGCCTGGTGGTAATAGATGCCAGCCTGAAGGGCTGTGGTGCACTTTGCTGGGGAAGGCATGCCCAGGGTCTTTGGACACCCGAGGAGTCGGAGTGGTCCATCAATCGTTTGGAGTTGAAAGCGATTTTCCAGGCGCTTCTGGCCTTTCAATTGACCCTGGAAGGATTGGCTGTCAGAGTTCTGTCGGACAACACGACAGCAGTGGCCTACATAAATCACCAAGGAGGCACTCAGTGCATAGCACTATCCACGCAGGCTGCACAGATTTGCCACTGGGCCTAGCTTTATCTGCAGTTTCTGTCAGCAGCTCATATTGCAGGTCAGAGCAATGTGCAAGCCGATTATCTGAGCAGGAATCAAATCGACCCAGCGGAATGGGAACTTGCAGACGAAGTATTCCTGCAGATATGTGCCCGTAATGGATCTTATGGCGTCAAGCACAAATGCCAAAGTCCTGTGCTTCTACAGCAGACAGAGAGATCCTCGTTCGGCAGGGTTGGATGCCTTGGCTCAACCCTGGCCTCAGGGCCTCCTGTATGTGTTCCCTCTGTGGCCCTTGATAGGGCGAGTACTCCTGCGGATTCGGCTACACCAAGGAGAGGTGGTTCTCATTGGCCCAGGAGGCCGTGGTATGCGGACCTCCGGCGGATGCTGGTAGAGGATCCCCTGCCGTTACCTCTGGTACCAAACCTGTTGTCACAGGGCCCGGTGACCATGGAGGATGCCTGCTGCTTTGGTCTTACGGCATGGCTCTCAATAGAGGGCGCAATTGAGAGACAAGGGATATTCCAATAAAGTCATTTCCACTCTTCTACAGGCCCGCAAGTGTTCCCCTTCCGTGGCTTAATCCAGGATTTGGTGCCAATTTGAGGCTTGGTGTGCTTCTAAAGCGATCACACCCATGCGGGCTTCTGTCTCGCCGATACTTGACTTTTTGCAGAATGGTTTACAAAAAGGCTTGACCTATAATTCCCTGCGTGTTCAAGTGGTAGCCTTAGCATGTTTTCAAGGGAAGGTCTCTGGCCTCTCTCTGGCTGCTTGCCCGGATGTGACACTGTTTCTTAGAGGAGTGCTTCGGCTCCGTCCTCCCGTGCGGGCTCCGTGTCCGGCCTGGAACCTGGGGTTAATTTTAAAGGCCCTTCAGTGTTCGCCCTTCGAGCCACTTAGGCGAGCTTCGGAGAAGGATGTGACCTTAAAGATGGTCTTTTTGGTGGCCGTGACATCGGTGAGACGGGTATCTGAGCTCCAGGCGCTGTCCTGTCGAGACCCATTTCTGCAATTCTCAGAGTCCGGAGTAATGGTACGTATGGTGTCTTCCTTCATGCCTAAGGTGGTTTCAGCGTTTCACCTAACCAGCCTATTTTCTTGCCCTCCTTTTCTAAAGAGGAGTTTCTAGAAGCCTATGGGCAGTTGCACCTTCTGGATGTGCGAAGGGCTCTGTTGCAATATCTGCGCATGTCAAATGCCTTCAGGACCTCTGACCATCTTTTTGTTCTTTTGTCAGGTCCGCGCAGAGGGTCTCCAGCATCTAAGGCCACTATAGTCCGTTGGCTCAAAGAAGCTATCTTTTCAGCATATCTGCTATCCGGCCGGCCTCCGCCTGAAGCCTTTCCTCTTCTTGGGCTGAAACTGGAGCACTCTCTCTTCAAGAGATATGTAGTGCAGCTACTTGGGCTTCTAAGCTCTCGTTTGCCCGACATTACAGGCTGGATGTGGCTGCCAGGAGAGACGCGCATTTTGGAGCACAAGTGCTGGCGCGTGGTGTGGCTTGTTCCCACCCTATCTAGGGATTGCTTTGATACATCCCACTCGTAATGGATTCATCTGCTTGATGACAAGGAAGGTAAAATTAGGTTCTTACCTTGGTAATTTTCTTTCCTTTAGTCATAGCAGATGAATCCATGAGCCCTCTCTCAGTGGTTCATTATGTGATTCATGTTAATTTTATGTTCAGTTTTTCCTGTAGATATGTTCCCTCATTGGGAGAAGTTGGAAAACAGTCTTCAGGATTTCTGTTCCGTTACAGGAGGATGAGTTCATTCCCTCCTGTGACTTATAGCTCCAGTTTTGGGGCGTTTATCCGCTGTGAGGAAAGTTCATGTTATTATGCTTTGCGGTGTAACACTGCTTTGGAAGCTTCAAATACTGAAGAGGCAGATGGAGCTAGCTGGCCATGAGGCACAATGGTTTTTCAGTGCTCTGTATCTCCTCCTGCTGGTTGATGGACACAACCCACTCGTAATGGATTCATCTGCTATGACTAAACGAAAGAAAATTACCAAGGTAAGAACCTAATTTTCCCATTCCACTGTGCTTACTGTAAATAAAAAATTGTTTTTCTGGTCTTGCTGTTTCTCTGAGTGGCTGTGGGGAACCTGAGTAGCTGGATGTTCGGTAAACAGCCTCACTAGTTTGGGTAGCTGTTGAGATTATGATCTCTGTAGGTGGTAAGACATGAGGTGAATATTCAGACAGGTTGTTCGATTAAGTGCATTAAATTATATTCCTATTTGGCCAGGATAGTGGAGTACTAAAGAGAGTAACAACAGAAACTGACTTAGATGTACAAGTGGTCAGGTTTCTGTGGCTGGAGCTGGTATAAATCCAGAGTTTTTGATTATCAGTTAAAACCAATAAACTCCAATAAAATGCCTACAAGTTGAGGCTTTTGGCTTAACTAGTAATAAGGAGAAATACAACAAAGCTTTAATAGCAAATAAGTTAATATCTGTTTTATTGGACTAACAATATATTTTTTTGATTAGTGTAACTAGTGAACAGCACCCAGCCTTCCAACCTCACCTGCTATACGGACCTTGCCTGTAGGAGCCGGGGTTGGTCCAAGACCTGATTATAGTTGTAACAGTAAGCAGAGAGAGGCAATTGGCTAGTATGATAAACACAGGGAAAGAACCAGTGAACACAAAGATGCGGGTAAGTAACAAACAGTAGTAGTGATAAATATAATAATAATGGGGCCCTTTTACTAAGTTGTGTTAGTCATTTCAAAAATGGCCAAACGTGGGATGCGCTAAAGCAAGTTGCAAGTAATGATGGTCTTGAATTGTATATCACAAAATATAATTTTCCCCTGAAGCAGCCTGAAATGGTGAAACAGGGATCCCCTGTTGGGAATTAAATAGTTTTATTGGATTATATTGCATCAAGACAGAGAAGAGACTGTTTGTTTCCAAGATAAGTACTATGCATAAATATTGATGGCAACTGATTTTTTTGCATAATTTCTAAGGTTATTCTGTATTTCAAAAGGTTTTTTTGCCATATAGAAGAATATTTAAATTGCAGTACAAGTGGAGTTTTTTTATGACTGATGATTACTAAGAGCCATCTATATAATGAAGGTTTTGCCTTACAAGTAGGCGCGTCTCCTTTCCTCACTGAAGTCTTTTTTTCTCCACTTTATTTATATACTAGTAAAAAAGGCCTGTTTCTGTCAGAAATGAAACGGGCGCTAGCAAGGTTTTCCTCGGAGTGTATGTTTGAGAGAGAGAGAGAGAGAGAGAGTGTGTGGGAGAGATGGAGTGTGTGTGTCAGAGAGAGAATGAGAGAGAGAGACAGAGTGTGTGTGTGTGTGTGTGTGAGACTGTGTGTGTTTGACAGAGAGATAGAGTGTGATTGTCAGAGAGAGTATATGTGAGAGACAGAGAGTGAGTGCGTGCCCCCACACCCCCTCTCTCAGGACCCCCCTCCCCCCCTTTTATGGTCTGAGGGCCCCCTTCCACCCCCATCTCTCTTGTCTCAGGGCCCCCCCCTGCAGCCAACCATGTCCAGCAACCCTCCTCTCCCCCTGCCCCCCCTCCAGCCACCCATGTCCAACGACCCTACTCTCTCGCCTGCCTCCCCTCCAGCCACCCAGGTTGTGTAGCGAATTCTTCAGGGCAGGCAGGAAAGATCCCCAGTCCTGCCTGCCCGCTGCTGGCGCTGGCCCTCCCCCGCTGCTGGATCGCTGTTCAAAATGGCCGCCGAGACTTCCAATGGCAGACTCGTGAGACTTGTGCTGTAGTCTTGGAGGCTGCCTTGTAAGTGTCGGCGGCCATTTTGAACAGCGATCCGGCAGCGGGGGAGGGTCAGTGCCAGCAGCAGGCAGGCAGGGCTGGGGATCTTTCCTGCCTGCCCTGAAGAATTGGCTACACAACCTGGGTGGCTGGAGGGGAGGCAGGTGAGAGAGCAGGGTCGTTGAATATGGGTGGCTACAGAGGGGGGCAGGGGGAGAGGAGGGTTGCTGGACATGGGTGGCTGCAGGGGGGAAGGGGATAGGAGGGTCGCTGGACATGGGTGGCTGCAGGGGGAGGCAGGGGAGAGAGGAGGGTCGCTGGACATGGATCAGCTGTGAGGCATGGAATGTTTTTTTTTTCTTTTTTTGCGGGTTCTGAAGTTCACAGCATAATTGCAACGGTGACGTCAGCCTGACTACAGAGCCTAGCTCAGCAACTCCGAAGAAGCCATGGACACAGGCAGCAAGATTAGAACGTTGGAGGTGAGAATTATTATATAGGATAAAAATGTATTTTGGTGGCACTCCTTCCGATACAGAATATCAGTGTAGAAGTGGTTAGTTTTTTTTTTTTTTTAGTGATGCTTGAAGTCTACAGATTCCTTGTGTTAGAGGTCTTTTATATCCCTCTTCCTGGGAAAGTTGTGCCTAAAGATCAATCTCTGCAAACAGAATTATCTGAAGGTAGTTTAAATATATCCCAAGATAAAGATCCACTTAGTATCTCTTCTTCGTCAGCCTTGGCAGCATCATTTGTGCCGGAATCAATAGGAGAAAGTTTTGAAACTGTTTTTTAAATATTGAAAGAAAAAAATCTCTTTTTGATGGTCATGCTAGAAACGGCCTTAGTACGTGGGAAAGACCCTCATAAGGGTACACAGTTTAATAAAAGGACCCTATAATGAATAATAAATGAATCATAAATATAAACATTCAAACTAATGTTTTAATTAATAAATAACATCACTTTTATTATAACAGATAGAATATCCATACATTAAAACCATGACACGGGCATATTTTCTTTGGGTGGGATATAAAGAATCATCACTAGATAGGCTCGTTGTCTATAATTCTTGCACTGACAGTTGTGCATTTGAAACGATCCTGTCACATAGTAGTCTGCGCTTTCCTGATCATTCAAGTTTCTTCTTCACAGCGTAGGATGGAAAGCTGCAGAGATTATTATCAAAGGTAATGTTCACCATCCTTGCTGGGGTTAAGTGACTTGCCCAAGATCACAAGGAGCAGCAGCGGGATTTGAACCGGCCACTTCTGGATTCCAATACCGGTGCTCTAACCAGTAGGCCACTCCTCCACTCCAGTGTGATCACTGGAATTTTGCACTAGAGAGTGAAAGCATTGACGTTCCTCACCTGTGCTTGTTTCAGATTGGGGTCATTATCCTGAAAGGAAAGTTGGATGACCAGACACCATTATTAACTAATAAAGCATGACAAGACATTTTGACACATGTGATTAAAGTCTTATGTGTGCGGTGAGGGAAATACGAAATCATGAATTAGACGTGCGTATATTAATTGCATTCAAACTCGAGATGTATGTACAGAACCCTTTTTGAACCAGGCTTTCCTGTCACTGCTCTTAACATTGCAAATATTTTCATTAGTCAGTATGATTAACTTGCTTCATGATGAATTAACTGAACCAGTTAAAGAATTGTATTTTGCAGTGCAGTGAGGATGAGAACTTATTTAAATTACTAGTATCCTTCATTAATCAGTGAGTAATTACATCCTTTCCAGTGACTGTATGCAGGGCTTTCATTTGTCATGACGAAGCAGGGTATTACACATTTTGCAATGAAATCTTGAATTTTTATGGAAACATGGTAGTCACTACCATGAGCTTGGTTGTTATTGGGTTCTAAACTAGGCAGTTTTTGTTTTCAATCTTTTTCTTAATTTTTTTTTTTGCTGGGCCTTGAGCTGGCTTCTCTTAGCTATGGTGTTATGAATCTTCATTTGCAAATCTTGCCCCCCCCCCCCCCCCCCCCCCCCACACACTTAGCCTAGTCCAGTGATGGGCAACCTTTTGAGCTTGGTGTGTCAAAATTCGCCAAAAAACCGAGCATAACTCGGGTGGTGTGTCACTTCGAGAAAAAAACCATAATTTCGCGATATTTATAGTTTAAATAACAAAAATGTATAATTGTAATATATAACTGTATTTAATAAACCAAACCTAATTATTTAACTTACCTGCTTAGTGACTTCTTTGTTCATCTGTCAGTCGGTTTCTTTTGTTGGTCTTGATATTATTTAACTTGTGTGGGGTGCCGTGAACTAAGATAAGTGAGGGGGAGGGGGAATTCTTTAACTAATCTGCCTATTAGTGACTTTTTTGTTGCTGAATTTCATAGGCTAAATCTTCAATTGAAGGTTGGTATTTTGTACACTTCAAGCCCAAGCAAGCGCTACTAACTTCATCTTTCAATCTGTTTCTTTTGTTGGTTTTGATATTATTTAACGTTGAGAATAAGGTTTCACAAAAGTATGTAGAGGGAAAAATTGTGAGTAAAGCCATTGCTATATTTTTCAGGGTGCTAAAAGTGTCTGGTAATCGGATCCAGGCACTCCAAATTTCCTGGTAACTCAGATATTCTCTTAATAATTGCATCTTTATTCTGCATATCGTGAAATAGAACTGGTGCACATCTTAGGAGAGTTTCTTTAATAAATTCTCCCTCACTGAGTGCTTTTCCATGCTGAGCTATGGAGTGAGCAATGCTCAAACTTGCAGATGTTAAATTTGTAGAACCTTTTACAAATTTAAGGATGGACTTAGATTGGCTCTTATAAAAGTGTAGCTGCCTGGAAATGTATTCCTTCCTTTCATCCTCACTTTTTTTCAAGAGCTGGGAATGATTAGTTTCAAAATGTCTATTTATATTCCACGTTCTGCTTACTATCGTTTCAGTACATAGAACGCAAAATGATCTGCCATTTTTTTCTATAATGCCATACATCTCGGTCCATGTCTCTTGAAAGGGTCGGCTACTGCTACTACCACTTCCTTTACTTAACCTTGGTTTTTTATTTTTTGGGTTCTCCATCAGGGGGGCAGTGACAGAAGATAGAATTATAGATAGCCTGTTAGCCCTGCAGGCAATTAGGGGTTAACTAGCCTAACTGACCACCTTATGTAAATTAAGACGGCTGCCGCTATTTCTAATGGCGGGAAACGGCACCCATAGCACATGCCCTCGCCTCTCCCAGCCTCCCCCTCACCTATCTCAGTAATGATGGTCAATTACAAATCCACGACACCCCAGAACAGTAGATTGGATGATGGTTGCGGGTAATGGTGATCACAGGGCCCTCAGAGATGCGTCCCCCACGGCATTCCGCTGCTCTCTGCTCCGCCGGCCGGAAGTGAGATCAAAGATCCCCTAACGGCCGTGCAGGAGCCGGGGCAGAGGGAGCAGCAGGGAGGGAGCCAATAGGAGCGCACACGGCACCCCCCTCCAGCGGGTAAACATGCACCGGGGGGGGGGGGGTGATTTCACCGGGGGAGGGAGGTCGCGCTCAAGGAACTCCGCTGCTTCTCCGCGTGTCACCGAAAATGGCTACGCGTGTCAGTACTGACACGCGTGTCATAGGTTCGCCATCACTGGCCTAGTCACTGTAATGACAGTATTCAGTCAGAGAACAGCAACCTTTAGAACTCTGAAGTCTTGGGTACTAATCTGGCCACTAGGTATCGCTGTTGTTCTGTGGTTGGGGCTCCTTCTCTCCCAACTGCGTGGCCTGTGGTTGCTGCTCCTGGTCTATTCTGGGAATGGGAGACCCAACTGGGGAGTGAAACCTGTGCCCTCCACTTTGCAGTGAGACCAGCCTCACACACCAAAGCATGAAATACTACTGTATACCATATATTTTCGGAGCATTTCCCCTAATTCTATAAAAGTCGCCAAAAAATTGTGTTTGCAAATTTAGTGGTGCACCCAAAGGCAAGGTAGCACTTTTAGTGCGCGCTAATCATTGGAGACACCCATAAGAATAAATGGGTGTCTCTAGCATTTAGTGCACACTAAAAATTCTAGTGCGTCTTTGTATAGAACATACCTACTCTCCAACCCTGGACTCACCTGCAGCGAACGTTGGGCATCTGCTCCATCCATACCATCCCACCCCTTCTTCTTCTCCAGGTTAGTGAGACACACAGAGAGCTAACTCAGAGAGACTCACATGTACAACCTTGAGGTAACAACGATACAAACATGTACGCAGACGAATTGAAAGAATTCCCTGAGCCATGGGTCTGCATACTTTCCCTGCCATTATTTTTTTTTTAATAAGTCTGATTGTTAATATTCTTTGAAATGAAATCCTTTCAAAGCTGTGAACTGTATTCTAAAACCTTGTCTATAGAAAGCTTCTGGAATTAAGATTACTCTCATAATGAACAGAGAACCGACAACCTTAAATTGTGAAGCTGCCTTTATCTTCCTTGCTCTACTTCTGACTTCTTGAATGCTTCATTGTAAATTCTCTTGTTCCTTTATGCCAGTGATGGTTTCTTTATCCACTGGGCAGCTATCAGCAACTTAAAAGAATTGTAACATTTTCTGGGGAAGAAGGGGGAGGGAGGGAATGGCAAAAAATTGCAGCAAACATTTATTTTTTGTATTTAATTCTGTAATCATTTCCAAATAGCCATATTTACAGTTGACTGATAATGGAAGCATTTTTAATGGAAAAATAAGGCCATACACTTTTTATTTTTGCTATGCTTTGGCAGCACACTTGTCAAGAAAGTGAAATGACACCTTATTCACATTGTAATACAATGAATATTCAGAGAGGAATTTGCCCTTTATTCATATTAATCAATTCTCCACTGTATTACCCCAGGGTGCTATTTAGTGGATGCCAAAATGCCAGATGATTTCATGTTAAATAGTATTGTTTCATGTTAAGAATTCTGTACATTCCCCAGGATAAAGGAAACAAAAGCTCATTGTGATGTTTGCTAGAGTATAATAGCAGTGTATTATTTAATGAAACAAAGAGTAAATAAATAACTTTCCAGTGAAATACTAGTGTAGGTTGAGCTCGGAGTCTCTGTTTTCTGAGTTGTCAGTAGTACAAGTGAAAGAGACTTTATATAATTTATGAGTTGGGTTTCAGATGGTGCACAAACTGATCAACAGCCAATCACAATCCTAAAGGGTTGTGCTAAATGAGTGAATAACAGATGTAAAAGCAGAAAACCCTCAGAAACCAAGGTATTTACCAAGGTCTGACTAACAGGACATTGATATCTATATAAGATTTTTTGTCCGTGATCTAGTCTCTTTCATAGGGTTTTCTCCACTCTTTTTACAATCACAAAATGCCCATACTAGAGCTTTATATTTCAAAAAAGCATTTCTGAGTAAACACACTTCAAAAAAGCCAGTGCTACAGCATAGATTAACTTAGCTTATAGTTTAGATGGCTTGATGACCCCACTCCAACTGTGCATTTTGTCAACAGGGCCCAAAACGTTTCACCCACTTCAGGGCTTCATCAGGAACCACCAGTTTAATCTTAGTAGGGGTATCAATTTCCTGCTAGTAAAGCTTCACTTATGAGATGGGTTTCAGATGGCCCATGATCCTGTAAGATACATTTCAAAGGAAAATTCCCCATGGATTTCCTTATAAAATCTTTGGCCTGCCATGAACTGTAGATACATCCCTGCCAGGAGTTACACACAGGGGCTTAACATCTCAAGTATTTTGCCAGGAAGGTTCTGGTGCCTCCCCTTTTCACTCATGGGGAAAAGTATGTGCGCTGTGGACAATCTCCCTAATTCTATAAAAGTCGTCAAAAATTGTGCATTCGCAATTTAATTGAATAATGAGCTAATTAGTTCCAATGATTGGTTTTTTAACAAGCAATTATTGGCACTAATTATATTTGATATTTACACATGTAAATTTAGGCATGATCTGAAAAATAGGGCACGGAAATGGGAGGGTCATGGGTACAGTGGGGGGTGTTCCTAAAATTAACGTGCATTGTTATAGAATAATGGGTAGATGCGTACATTTGCACCATGTTTCAGTTGTCTAATGTTAGGCGTGATTCCTAGGAGCAAGTGCTTAAAGCCGCACCTAACTTTAAGCGCAGCTTATAGAATAGCGCTGGTTTTTTGGCACCATATATGGAATTCACTCCAGTGTGTGTATTTTTTCTTCCGCATTGAGGAGGTGTAGGAAGAATTTTCAGAATAAATATTTCTGCAGGTGAACACTCCTTTATCCTGTGGAAAATACCTTCTGAAAATGACCCCCTCCTTGCCACTGATACAGTAACATAATGAAAAAAAGAGGGCCAACTTGTCAATTCAGTCTGCTCTGTATGAGCATCCAGGAATTACATGCTTTATTTATTTATTTATTTATTACATTTGTACCCCGTGCTTTCCCACACATGGCAGGCTCAATGCGTCTTACATAGTAACAATATAAAGAATTATAGAGTTGTAAGAAGAATATACAGTTTGTGGTAAACACAAAACTAATGGGGTAACGGATAAGTAAGTAAACATAGGAGGAATTGGGTTCGGAAGGAAATGAGCGTTGGGAGATAGGCGTAGAAAGATGGAAAGGAATGGACATGGGATGGCAAAAGGATAATGGGAAACATGGTCAATGTATAACTATTATCAATAAGAATCATGTGGACAAGTTTTGGTTAAGTTGGATTGTTAGGGTAGGCTATCTTGAAGAGATGGGTCTTCAGTGCTTTTCTGAAGGGCAAAAGGCCGTTAATGGTACTGATTGGCTTGGATCTTAAGCATTTGTCAATATCAAATTTAAGTGTCCTTTTACAGAGTGGCGGTAAGCCCAACGTGGCTGCCGGCAGTAGCCCGAGCGCACGCCATTTCCAGGGTGAAAAGAAAACCTCCGGAAATGGCTTTCGTGGTAGTAATTGGGCGGTGGTAACCCTGCGGTAATCGGGTGTTGCCATGCACTGCCCAGTTACCACCGGGTTAGCGGGGGAGTCCTTATCGCCACCTCAATGGGTGGCAGTAAGAGCTCCCTATCGCAAGGCCATGCGGTAAGAGTTCTCTTATCTCTTCCCACCTTGCCCACTCTTCCTTCAGTTGAAGTGGATGGGCAGATTGACTAGAATGGTGGCGGCCAGTCTGAGAAATGATATGGAGTATGTTTAGAAAAGAGTTGACTTGAGTCAGTTGCCTGTTATTATTTGGTTGTCTTCAAGATATGAAACTCGTGGAACATGTCCACTTAGGAAAATAAAATACACCAAGGTTAGAGAATGTGTATATATTTTTAAACACAATGCCATTTGTGGCTATTTATAGTCTTTTTCTGCATAGATTTTTATTTTCCAGAGCAAAATTATGTGTGTCCCTTAATAGCCCCTTTTAGACTAATTTGATGAAACCTTGATTTAATATTCTTTGCACTTACAGAGGCTCATTTTCAATGCACATAGACACAAAATTCCATGTGTGCCTGAGGTCCTTTTACCCGCTGCGGTAAAAAGGGCTCTAGCGAATTCGAACAACAGCCCCCGCTGCCAGCGCAGGGCCCTGTTTTCCCCGCATCTTGGTAAAAGGGCCCTGAAATTTTCTATAATAATCTTTGCTGAATTTTTCTCTCAGTAATATATGCTGGATTATTGCTCCTTCCTTGACTGCTAGATATTTATAATTCACCTTTCTGTTCAAGTTCCTTTGTGTCACATTCATCAGAGATGTTTTCAGTTGTGCAATATCTCCATGTTAAGAAGGTTGCCTTAGCAGATTTGTGTAGCTCAGAAGTCATCCTGCTGTTAATCTGTAAAGTCTTTTTACTATTTAAATTTGTTCTGCTGTGCTGATCAGTTGAGCTGGAGAGCGTCAAATCATTTACATACAGTAAGTGTGATGCTACCTGTGGAGCATTAGCATTTTTAGAACGAAGGCTAAATCCATGGCCCAAAGACTAAGGGCCATGTTTACTAAGCCGCACTAGCGTTTTAACGCGTGAAGGATTAGCGTGACCTAACCAGGTAGATGCCTGTAATATTCCTATGGGTATCAACACGGTTAACTCGCAGTAATGTTTAGCAAATGCTAAAAACACTAGTGCACCTTAGTAAACAGGGCTCTAAATTAAGGTACTTTGTGGATTAAATGCTGGGAAATTATAGATCGGTGAATCTGACGTCGGTGCCAGACAAAATGGTAGAGACTACTATAAAGGAAAAAATTACAGAGCATATTCAAAAGCATGGATTAATGAGACAAAGCCAATATGGATTTAGTGAAGGGAAATCTTGCCTCACCAATCTATTACATTTCTTTGAAGGGGTGAACAAACGTGGATAAAGGTGAGCCGGTCAATATTGTGTATCTGGATTTTCAAAAGGCGTTTGATGAAGTACCTCATTAAAGACCCCAGAGGAAATTGGAGAGTCGTGGATTAAAAACTGGTTAAAAGATAGAAAACAGTAGGGTTAAATGATCAGTATTCTCAATGGAGAAGGGTAGGTAATATAGTAAATGACGGCAGATAAAGACCTGTACAGTCCATTCAGTCTGCCCAACAAGTTAAACTTGGTATGTGATACTTTGTATGTATACTAGAGTTTGATTTGTCCTTGCCATTCTCAGGGCACAGACCATAGAAGTCTGCCCAGGACTGTTCTTGTACTAAAAGTTCTGAAGCTAACGCTGAAATTTATTTACACTCCAGCCCATCCATATCTATTCAGTCACGATCAGGCATAGACCGTAGAAGTCTGCCCAGCACTGGGTTTGCTTCCCAATCACCGGTGTTGCCACCCAATCTCCGCTAAGATTCCATGGATCCATTCCTTCTAAACAGGATTCCTTCGTGTTTATCCCACACGTTTGAATTCCATTACCATTTAGTGGAGTTCCCCAGGGCTCTGTGCTGGGACTGCTGCTTTTTAACATGTTTATAAATCGTAAGAAGATTGTGAAAAATTGCAAGAGGACCTTATGAGATTGGGAATCCAAATGACAGATGACGTTTAATGTGAGCAAGTGCAAAGCGATGCATACTTACAGCTATGTGATGAAAGGCTCCACATTAGGGTCACCGACCAGGAAATGGATCTAGGTGTCATCGTTGGCGATACTTTGAAATCCTCTGTTCAGTGTGTGGCAGCGATGGCTAGGAAAGCAAATAGAATGTTAGGTATTATTAGGAAAGGAATGGAAAGCAAAAATGAGGACGTTATAGTGCCTTGTATTGCTCCATGGTGCGACCACACGTCGAATATTGTATGCAATTCTGGTCACCGCATCTCAAAAAAGAATTAGAAAATATACCGAGAAGAGTGACGAAAATGATAAAGGGGATGGGATGACTTCCCTATAAGGAAAAGCTAAAGTGGCTAGGGTTCTTCAGCTCGGAGAAAAAAAACAGCTGATGGGGAGATATAATAGAGGTCTTTAAAATAATGAGTGGAGTGGAACAGGTGGACTTTAATCGCTTGTTTACTCTTTCCAAAAATACTAGGACTAAGAGGCATGCAATGAAGCTACAAAGTAGTAAATTTAAAACAAATCAGAGAAAATATTTCTTCACTCAGCATGTAGTTAAACTCTGGAATTCATTGCCAGAAAATGTAGTAAAAGCAGTTAGCTTAGTGGGGTTTAAAAAAGGTTTGGATCGCTTCCTAAAAGAAAAATCCATATGCCATTATTAAAATGGAGTTAGGGAAAATCTACTGCTTATTTCTAGGATAAGCAGCATAAAATGTATTGTACTGTTTCGGGATCTTGCCAGGTACATGTAACCTAGATTGGCCACTGTTGGAAACAGGATGTTGGGCTTGATCGACCTTCAGTCTATCCCAGTACGGCAATAGTTATGTTCTTGTTAGTTTTTGGTTATTTTCCTTTATTGTGTCTTTTGCAGACTCAGATATAAAAGCAATGTTTGAGGAGCTCCTTGCCTTGCTAAGTCATTTTTCTCCCTTTATATGAGTGATATTTTAATTTTTATTATGTTTTTTTCCAGCATTTTTGAGGATTTATAGACCTACAATGATACTCGCGCCTCAGTATAAGCTTTGTAAAAGTATAGGTTTAGGAAGACTTTGAGGTCTTTATTTCTCATATTGCTTTGAGAATTTTTAGACGCTTCTCAGCGTTGTCTTTATTATTTTTCTCCCAGCAAAATGGTCTTTAGGAATTTGAGTTTATTGTTTTACTGCCTTCAGTGTTAATAGTTATCATATCAAATCCCATTTAATTGGACAAGAAATGATTTTCTAGTATATGTGTTGTGCGCGAGGCACAACCAATGCAGCAAGACTCATAAATGCAAGGGACGTGTGTGGTGTTGAAGTTACTTTATAACCAATCTTGCCAAATGCTCTCATATTCAACAGATTTATAGTAATGTGAGTAATGGACAAGGGCCTAACAAATCAAAATCTCATTTCAGATGTTTGACACTAATGTTGCGCTGACTTATTGTTTTATGTGTTATATTTCGTATAAAATTACCAAAATAGCTATAGGAAGAAATAACAGCAAGAAAAATGGTTAGAAATAAGGGCCTGAATTATGCCTCCATACATACAAGGTACAGTACACTGAGATGATGTACTCGTAAAATTTAATGCGGCAGAGGTTTTCTAAAGAATTTCTGTTAAACAAAATCATTAGAGTGAAAGGATATATTATTTTAAATCATCAGAGGGAAGAGTTCTTGCTGGTGGAATTTGAAAATACCGTGTCTTTAAATAGTCAAGTACAAAATTGCACGTTGCTTATTAAGCAGTTCTTTAACTGAGCTTCATTTTTTTTTTGTTCAGATTTAATAGGAAGCTTCAAACAATTAATAAAATGTTAGTTTGAAATGGTAATAATACTAGTCGAGCGTGTTCAGGGCCCTTTAACGAAAGCGTAGTAACTTTTTGCATTTACCATTCTTTAGCAGTAAATATTAACACACTAGTAAAAAATCCCTGTTTCTGATGCAAATGAAACGGGGGCTAGCAAGGTTTTCTTCTGTGTGCATGTGGGAGTGTGTGTGTCCCTGCCCTCTGCCCTCTCTCCCTTCCCCTGTGCTCTCTGTCCCTTCCCCCCTCGGAGTCCAGTCCTTCAGTGTTAAGTTTCCTGCTGTGTTTGTGTTACAGAGATAGTGAGGGCTTCTGCCCTCTCTCCCCTCCCCCCTCTGAGTCCTTCACTGTTACAGAGAGAGCGATTTGATTTCGTGCTTTGCTGTGTTTTCCTTCACTGTTTGTGTTACAGAGAGAGCGAGGGCGGGGCAGACACTCATGGGGAAACCGGATATCTCTCCCCATTCACACTTCCGGCTGGAGGCTTCATTTAGAACATTGGTGGTGCCTTTTATATATAGAGATGGTAATCAGGGCTGTGGCGTTGATACACCAAACCTTGGACTCCGACTCCTCTATTTAATTACTGTTCGACTCCTACTGATATTCGGCTTTAAATTTTTGTGCTGAATCTAAAGTACTAGTAAGTATAACTTATATCATTTACCAGTACTTTAGATGCAGGGCAAAGATATATAGATAGAAATATACGTAGATAGAGATATATATAGATGTGTGTGTGTATATATATATATATATATATATATATATATTGCATTTGTATCCTACATTTTCCCATCCTTAGGTAGGTTCAATGTGGCTTATATATATATATATATTGCATTTGTATCCTACATTTTCCCATCCTTAGGTAGGTTCAATGTGGCTTACATAGTACAAAAGAGACAATTACAAAATTTGAGTCTTAAATGATCAGTTGTAGCATAGAATGTGTTTACATGATGGATAGGAAGAATAGGTGGCATTTGCGGGAGTGAGGAATGCATCGTAGTTTTCATTTATGAGGTTATTTCATGTGATTTTTTTTTCATGGTTGAGAGGTTATGACGACATAGAAGGAAGGGACTTTCTGAAAAGCTGTGTTTTTAGGTTTTTCTGGAAGTTTAGGTAGTTCATGAGTTTCAGGTCTTTTGGCAATGAGTTCCAGAGTTGGGTGCCTATGAAGGAGAAGCTGGAGGTATACGATGATTTGTATTTCAGGCCTTTGCATCTGGTGTAGTGGAGGGTTAGGTATGATCTTGCTGTATTTATCAAGTTTCTTATGGATAGATCAATTAGTGTGGTCATGTATTCCGGTGCAAGGCCATAGATTATTCTCTGTACGATTGAGCATATCTTGAAAGTTATTTGTTCATTAATTGGTAGCCAGTGTAGGCTTTGTAATAGGGGTTTCATGCTATTGAAACGCAATTTTCCATAGATAAGTCTGGCTGCTGTGTTTTGTTCTCTCTCTCTCTCTCTCTCTCTCTCTCTCTCTCTCTCTCTCTCTCTCTCTATCTATCTATCTATCTATCTATCTATCTATCTATCTATCTATCTATCTATCTATCTATATATATATATATATATATACAGAGAGAGAATATATATATATACACACACACCTCTATGTGTATATATATCAAAGAATCTATTATATTGCAAGACTGTAAAAAAAGACTGAAAGGCTGCAATTGACAATGCAGATAGTAAAACAGAAAAGCATCACATCATGTGATCTTAGTCCAACACATTGACATTTTGCCTTTCTTGTCTTTCAGTAGAACAACTATCTTTAACAATTTAATACTAACCGCTGGTGTGTTGAAGAAATAGTTGTCAACAGTAAGAAGAAGCAGTGTCTGTAAAGAGAATAAGAGATGTTAGACTAGCCTGAAGGAAGCGGCTCAGGCCACATTCTGTGAAATTTTGCTTTATGACTCTGAGGCTGCTGTCAGTTACCCCAGTGGAAGCTCACTGGCCTTATCGATTGCTCTGTAATTCGGGGCCCTGCCATTTGTTCTTCTGGATGCTCCAGTCAGTGGTCTATTGTATAATTCAAAGGCCCAGTCTGTTATCCTATCTGATGATATGACTGCTTTTATCTTTGTGGCGCCTGCTCGCCACCCCAAGTCCATCAAATACAACAATAACTAGTTCAGCATAAACTTACAAATCTTTGCATGTGCACATAGAGATTTCTCTGTACATGTATTCGTATAGAGGAACATTGTATGTATGTGTAATATGAAATATTGAGTTAAGTGCCTCCAGTACTTTGTTGTTAATCACTAAACTTAAGAATTAAGAATATAAGAGAAAAAAACAAGAAAAGGTCATATATAAATATTACAAAAAAAATTGAATCACAGATTAAAAACTTACGGAGATTTTTAGACCAATGGTATTACCAGAGTCTGCCCTATGCTGGCATTGAAATGAGATATTTGCTTCCATGCTCAGACTTATGAGGTCTTTTTCTCCATTCTAAAGACACAGTGTGGGTTTTTTATGAATATAATTACATCACGGCATGAAAGATAACACATTCACATTAGGATTTCAGCTTCATATATTATAATTTGAATTATTTTGCTGAAACTTTGTCATATTTAGTTTGAACATGTGTGTATATGTATACATACACAAAGACATACGTGTGTGTGTGTGTGTATGTATATATATATATATATATATATATATATATATATATACACACACACACACACACACACACACACACATACACACTTCAGTGTTTTGATGTTCATACAGGTGCTAATTAGAATAGAGAATTCCATACTTAAGTATGTTGACAATGAAACAAATGTATTTATTTATTTGTTACATTTATATTCCACATTTTCCCACCTATTTGTAGGGTCAGTGTGGCTTACCTATGTACTGGAGAGGTGTTACAGACTCCGGTGTAAACAAATACAAAGTGATGTTGTGGTAAGATCAAGTTCATGTGGCACAGCCACACTAGGGAATCGTACAACAGAAGAGTTGTGTTATGTACATTACGTACTTTAGTTTTGTTGTGTTGCAAAGATCAGGCATTTATGTTAGATCGGTAGGGTATACCTTTTTAAACAGGTTAGTTTTTAGTGTTTTCCGGAAGTTTAGGTGGTCGTTCGTAGTTTTCAAGGCTTTTGGTAATGCGTTCCACAGTTGTGTGCTTATGTAGGAAAAACTGGACGCATAAGTTGATTTGTATTTGAGTCCTTTGCAGCTTGGGTAGTGCAGATTGAGGTACGTTCATGTTGATTCGGATATGTTTCTAGTTGGTAGGTCGATCAAGTCTGTCATGTATCCCGGGGCTTCACCGTAGATGATTTTGTGAACCAGAATGCAGATTTTGAAAGCAATGTGTTCTTTGATTGGGAGCCAGTGTAGTTTTTCGCAAAGGGGTTTTGCACTTTCAAATTGCATCTTTCCCAGATACTGGGGAGCTTAGCAAGGATGGTTGGTTTGACATTTTAGTGTTCTCTTTTAGGGGGGTAAGAGAATGCCGAGATGTTCTGGACATCAAACTTCTACTGAAATCTCACTGTGTTGTCTTGTGTTCTGTGCTTTCTTTTACATACAGACATCCTGCAGTGAAGTTCACAGTATGGAATTGGACTTCTTCTCTGGCCTTCAAATATGCGTACAATTGCTTGAATTGCTTGAATACAGCTGAGAATTAACACAAGCTTTTTTTTTCCCCTCTATTTGTCTGTAACATCGTAAGATCTCCTTATAAGCAATTTAGGGGGCCCTTTTACCAAATAGTGGTAAAAGGAGACCCACGGTGGCATCAGCACGTGGGATTGCCACACACCGAGGCCACTTTTTATTGCCACTGGTAAAAGTGGCTTTTTCACAGTAATTAAAAAATCACCGTACGGCCATTTACTGCTGTCCGATTACCACCGGGAACTCCGCCCTCCCCCCCAGTGCTAGAAAATAAAAGGGTCTTTACAAGCATTGTTGAAAATATTTTGTATAAAAGCAGGAGAATAAGAGACATATATTTGTGTCTAAAAGAAAACAAAAAGTTGAGTTAAACTAGAGGCTGAAGAATTTTTTCCTAAAACATTGTTTCTTTTTTTTTTTTTACTTCAGTTGACCTGGGAAAATCAATTTCTGGTTCCACGAGCAGAAAGAAAGATCAAAAGTTAAAACTAACAATCTAAAGAAAGGGCAAGGTGTAGGGCTTTCTGCCTTCGCTCCTGTCCCTTTGTGTGAGTTCTACAGGCACTTTTCCAAGCCGAATGCATTTAAAGATAACTGTACCAGCCGAATGTTAATTCAGGAGAAACACATCGATTCCATGATTGTCTGTTGCTTGGGGTAAACCAACAGTTCTTTGATGTGCTAAGCTTCACACTACAGTGGACTGAAGTAGAATAAAAAAAAAAAAAGGAATAATGGCTTAGGTAAGATAGTAACATAGTAAATGACGGCAAATAAAGATCTGTATGGTCCATCCAGTCTGCCCAAGAAGATAAACTCTGGTAGAACTTGGAGAAGACACAGCCTGTGATTGGCTTACAAAAAACTTATTACGCAGGAGTCTATTTCCACAGTACAAAGATGAATATTCATTGACCATGTCTCCCATTCTCCTTATTGCTACCCCCTATCTTTTCCTCTCCATCCTCCTTACGCCTACTTCCCAATGTTCATTTCCTTCTACACTCAATCCCTCCTATGTTCAATTTACTTATCCGTTAACCCCATTATTATTACGTTTACTACAATTTGTATAATCTCTTAAAGACTTTGTAATTCTTTTTTACTGTTACTATGTAAGCCGCATTGAGCCTGCTATGTGTGGGAAAGCGCGGGGTACAAATGTAATAAATAAATAAAATATTTTTCTAAGATACTAAGGTGATCTTTTAATAAACTGTAGTAAGTGCTGACCGTGGGACACAATCAGACATCCTGCGGTACGTTTTTAGAATCTGCACATGAAAACCATGTGTTAAAATTTTCTGAAAGGGGGTGTGTTGGGGGTGGGGGTTGGAGAGTGGGCATTTTTGTTCTATCAGTGCATCTGCATTACTGCACACTAAGGGGTCCGATTATTAAGCAGCAGTAGAAAGGGCACTGTGCTAGCAGTGGGGGCTGTTTTTGCCATGCGCTGCAGCCCTTTTTAACGCAGCGGATAAAAATGGCTGAAAATAGCCATGCCTTTAGACTATAAACTAAATGAAAATACGGGGTGAGAACCCCAAACAAACGACTTCAATGGGAGTTCATCAACTGTCTGTTCACGCTTTCCAAAAATACTAAGACTAGGGGGCATGTGATGAAGCTACAATGTAGTAAATTTAAAACGAATCGGAGAAAGTTTTCTTCACTCAACGTGTAATTAAACTCTGGAATTCGTTGCCAGAGAATGTGGTAAAGGCGGTTAGCTTAGCAGAGTTTTAAAAAGGTTTGGACGGCTTCCTAAAGGAAAAGTCCATAGATCGTTATTAAATGGACTTGGGGAAAATCCACTATTTCTGGGATAAGCAGTATAAAATGTTTTGTACTTTTTTGAGATCTTGCCAGGTATTTGTGATCTGGATTGGCCACTGTTGGAAACAGGATGTGGGCTTGATGGACCTTTGATCTTTCCCAGAATGGCAATACTTATGTCTGATTTCCAGGAACTACTGATTGTGCAGGAGGAAAAAGCCTCAAGAAGCTCACACGTGTTGTAAACACACAGAGCGGGGCTGCTTCATCATCGGCATGAAAAAAACCTCCTATAGTACATACAACAGCATCCAAAATATCATAGGTCGCCACATACACGGAAAATTGTGCTGTATTGCCAAAAACTGTGTGGGAAAAGGCATTAAGCCTGCTATATTAAATTGAAAAGCACTTAGCTTCGCTTAGGCGTGTCTTCCTCTGCTCCTCTCCTTCAGATAGACCGCGACCAACGGTGGCCAGACGTTTCGTTGCCTGCTTCAGGGTCCAACGGTCGGGAGCTATAGAGAGAACCTATCAGTCTCTTCATACGAGAGACAGCACAAGAAAAATGGTGACCCTCTTTAAACGGGTTAGCGTCAGACGCACTTAGATCACTGCAACCAATCAAACGACGGTCTTAAAGGGACAGTGTATGGTGGAAATGCTACGTCTTAATGGGGACACAAAATTAGCCCTCAGACGAATATAATTCCTTTAGAAAAAGTGGCATTACTCCACTCTTGCATTTAAAACATCAGGAACCATAGAGTTTAGTCTGAAGATCCATTGTTGCTCCTTCTGGAGTAGAACACGTTTCCTATTGGTCACTCCTCTTCTCCCTAGAGGTTCATTGATCTGTTGCAATACACAACACTGCAGGGACGAAAAAGGATGCTGTAGCGCATTGCATTGCAGCGCTAATGGTGAGGTTGATTTGCACATCTTTATAGCACTCTTGAAGCGGGTGCCAAACTGACACGATGTTTGCGCCACATAGAGCTTAATACACGGACAGCGAATACAGTAGACCACATAATCTGATTTACAGTCAGTGTTCACAAACAGTTCATAGCCCTGTGTAGTAGATGGATGCACAAACCTTTCTGTTTCCATCATCAAGGGGCACCATTAGCGCTGCATTGTAATGCGCTACAGCATCCTTTTTCGTCCCTGCAGTGTTGACTGACCCTATTGATAATTTTAGCAGTCTGCTTTCAAAACGTACCCAGAATAATATTCTTTACATTTTGTTACTATAAAATTTTTCAAACCCAGTCCAAAGCACAGGGGCTGACAGGTGTGTCCTGCCCATAACATAATTAATTATGCACCAGAAAAATTCAGATCAGCTTACAAAATCAAAGCTATTATCAACATAAATTCCAGATCAGAGACTTTGAACTGAGTCCCAGCATATTTTGCACTGATGAGTTATTAATATTGTCTGTATTTTCATGCCTGGCTTGATCAGTGCATCTCGTTCTTTCTTGTCTCTAATCTGCTTTCTTTCCGTTCTCTTGAAACAAGTGTATGCTTTTAGTAATTTCTTTTCCTTCTCTCTGTGCCTTTCTGTTCTTGTTTCTCCTGTACTTTCTCCTCCATTCCTCATTGCCTTTCTTCACTTCCTGGATTCCCTCCCCCCCCCCCCCCCCCCACCCGCCAAACACCCAAATCCAGGATCCTCTCTCACGTCACCATCCCGTCCTCTTTCCTCTATCCTAGGAGGTCCATTTACTAAGCCGCATAAGCGCCTATGCGTGCCCAACGCGCCTGGCTACCACGTGGCCCGGGCGGTAATTTCATTTTTTTTACCACTCTTATTTTCCGGCGCGTAGGCGGTAATTGGCATTTGAAGGCACGTTGACCATTACCGCTGGCGGTAAGGTGTCAGACCCAAAATGGACGCGCACCAATTTTCATTTTTTGACCCAAAATGGACGCGCGCCAATTTTCATTTAGCCACATGTTCATTTTCGGCCCCCCCCCCCCCAAAAAAGGCATTTTTTACAGGAGCACTGAAAAATGATTCTGCGCGCATCTGAAACACGCTCTTCCACTACTGCAGGCCATTTTCAGTGCACCTTAGTAAAAGGACCCCTAGGTTCCTTCTCCCTCCATCCCCACCCATAACTCTTTTTCTTCTCTACCTATATCTTCCCCCCCCCCCCCCCCCTCCGGGGTACTCTTTCTCCTTTTGTCTGGCCTTCAGCTGTCAGTCCCTGGCCCAGCCACCCTTGATTTTTCCTCTCATCTCCACATGTCTTCATACCTCTCTGCACATTCACTCCCTCTCACCCCCAAAATCACGCTTTTCATCCCTCCAGCATGGAAAGCTGTGTGCCAGACCACTTTTTCTTGCTTTTCTCTGATTCTTTGCCCCCACATTCCTCCATACCTAACAGAGTGGGTGGTGCTTCACATTGCAGTTTCCAAAGGGAGGGGCCAGACTTTTGTAATGAGCCATATGAACCGCAAGATCTACGGGATCTATAATTTGGCTGGACACACAGGAAGGTGTTGGTGGGTGAAACATTCTACGCCATTGCTGCTGCCGGTCTGCGGAAGGAGGATCAGCTGTGCTCGGCACCACCCACGACTTCTGATTTGGGGAGGGGCAGAATCGCCTGAGTATTGCATTGCCTGACAGTCCATCTGACAGAACGAGTGAGCGTAGGGATCAGCTAAGCTCTGTGCTATCCACTACTTTTGCTGAATCCGGGGAGGATAAGCTAGTTCTACACAGCTGTAAACGTTCTTAGCGAGGTCCATTATGCTCTGTCACCTTCCCTGGAACCACCATCACTTGAAATTGCATGGTTTGCAGAGTGGGTCATGGCTGGCCCAGATCTTAGCGGTGGTAATGGATTTTTATGCCACTCTTCACTTTCATTTGCCCCTTATTATTTCCTTGCTCATGTTTCAGTGGTTTTGTTAAGAGTGCTGTGATTTTTCCCAACAATTTGTACAATTTGACCTGTCTCCACTGATAGAAGAGACAAATCTTCAGGGTGTGACCATCCTGAAACCATCTGATAGAAATCAGATGCTGTATAAAGCATCTTTCATAGAAGGTCAGTATCTGTTAACAGGACTTGGGGGGTCATTAGCAGTACAGGACTTCACAAGTGCTGTGGGTGGCAAAAAAGAAATGGAGGGGGAGGCTTGTTATTACTTGATATAACACAGATGCAGTAGAAGTTTAATTTCCCCCATGGCATTTATACCATGTCATTTTTTTTATTCACAAAGAATAGAAAATTAGTTTTAATTGTTAGTTGTGAGATACCATATGGCTAGTCTATAATTTTGGCTTCCCATGGAGCTTCATGTGTATATGGAAAATGAAATTAATTGAAATCACACCCTCAAATCTATTATTAAGTTAATAAGGCTAACAGCTTGCAGGGTGTCCTCATACACTGCATGATGTAATTGTGCATAATAGCAATTATTTATTTATAAGTCAGTCTAAAAACCCCAAGTAGTGAGGAGAGGTCAGGCAGAAAATAAAAACACGCAGTTTTGGACAAAGGGAGTCTTGGGCATTGATAGAACTACGCTCTTTTTAAATTCACTTTACCTAAAGACAGATTTCAAAAAGAGTTTGCTCGCCGCCATGCTTTTCAGACTTAAAGGTTCTTTGTCGCAAAGTTGATCCATTCGTGACAAATTTGGGGCCTTGTTTACTTAAAGCTGTGCTAGAGGCGCATTAGCGTTTTTAGTGCATGCTAACAGTGTAGATTCTCATAATATTCCTATGGGGCGTCTACACGGTTGGTGCGTGCTAATTTTTAGCACACGCTAAAACAACGCTAGTGCACCTTAGTAAACAGGGCCCTTGGTGTGTAACGCAGATCTTCTTACATAAATAAATAAAAATCCACCCTAACTTCCCTCTTGACCACGTACCTAAAACAGTTGAATATAAAAATGCCTTTTAGTGAACTGTAATACTGTGGGTGGCAGTGCTTGCACATTACCTTCAAAGGGTCCTGCTTACTAATGAGCTTTATGTGTTAATTATCAAAATTAGCACATGGTAACAGCAAAACCTCTTCCTTAGGGGGGCCGACTCAGGAAAAATGTCAGGATGTATTTTTTCACGGAGAGAGTGGTGGATACTTGGAATGCCCTCCCGCGGGAGATGGTGAAGATGAAAATGGTAACAGAATTCAAACATGTGTGGAATAAACATAAAGGAATCTTGTTCAGAAGCAATGAATCCTCAGAAGCTTAGCCGAGATTGGTTGGCAGAGCTGGTGGTGGGAGGCGGGGCTGGAGGTTGGGAGGCGGGGCTAGTGCTGGGCAAGACTTCTACGGTCTGTGCCCTGAAAATGGCTGATACAAATCAAGCTAATGTATACACAAAAAGTAGCACATATGAGTTTATCTTGTTGGGCAGACTGGATGGACCGTGCAGGTCTTTTTCTACCGTCATCTACTATGTTATTATGTTAATGGTTTAGATTATTCCCAGAAGTTTCCCATTCAGTTAACACCTAGGAAATGTCATTAACGGAGGTTAACCCCCAGATTCTATACAGCGTGTCGAGAGATCCGCGCTGAAATCTAGGTGTATTGTATAGCAACACGCGTAACTTAATTGGCTTGAGCTAATCAGCATTGATAACAGCACTTAGCAAGCAATAATGAGCGCTAATTGGCAATAATTAGAATTTGCACACAGAACACGCTAAGCTTACTCTGTAATGAACTGAGGCTAAATTTTAATGCTTGCATTTCAAAAGGAGAGTGGCTTCAGGTGGGGAAGTGGGCGTTACAAAATTTACACATTCTGTTACAGAATATGGCCCAGTGTGTATAAATTTATGCGCAGGGATTTTAGTCCACATTTTCGTTGGCCTAAATGGATGCGCGCAGTTTTAGGTGGTTGGATTTCCACCTAAGCGTGTTGTATATTTTGTGCCTAAATCTAGGTGCCAATTATAGAATACACTTAGCCAGAAATCTTTACTGCGTGTATTTTTTAGGTGCCATATATAGAATCTGGCCCTACCTATATTGTAGATAGCAAGTTGATTATCTAACTTATTTTATAACTCACTCTATCATTCAGGAACTTCAATGCAATACCACTTTGTATTCTATTTTACCATTTATGCGCCTTAATGCAATACCACTTGTAATTCTTTATCCGGAAATGGCGATCGCCACTACGGCATAATGTAAGCCACATTGAGCCTGCAAACTGGTGGGAAAATGTGGGATACAAATGCAACAAATAAAAAATAAAGTAGCAGTATATATTCACGTAGAATTAACCGCAGCGTTATCTTCCACATTAACATTTAATGTATGATGATTACCTGTGTATTAGCTGTAAAAGCTCTTTTTTCATATTAACAGCGGCAGTTAGCACACACTCACAGTTAGCACATACTGACATATTAATATCTTAATAAATAAGCCTCTAAGGGCCCTGTATATTAAGATGTGTTAGTGTTTTTAGCGCGCCTACAAACCATGTAGGGGATATTGTAGGCATGTAGTCGCTACTCATTTGCCCTCCTCCTCCCCTATTCCTCTTTACCTTGTAATTCCCTGCCCGTAATGTCTTGTCTGTCTGTTTTACCTAGATTGTAAGCGCTTTGAGCAGGGACTGTCTCTCTATGTCAAATGTTCAGCGCTGCGTGCGTCTGGTAGCGCTATATAAATGCTATCAGTAGTAGTAGTATGTACATGGTTAACATGCCTATTAACGCTGCTTAGTTAACAGGGCCTTAAATGTTAAAGAGAACATGAAGCAAAATAAACGTGCTGCCTTTATTAATGCACAGAAAAAACCCTAAAATACTTCTTCTGCCATTCAGGTGTCTTCCTTCTTGTCTCTTTATTCTGACTTAAATTCTTCTGTTTACCATAGACTTCCTTTCCAAAAATATCTTTTTACTCTTCCCATAATTTGTTTTTTCTCTAAAGTAGTCAGGTATCATCAATTCACTGTATTAGTGTCTGTCTAGGGATTTTTTTTTTCCTTTTCAACTATTCTGGTGGTTGGGATTACTACCTCCTTCCCTATGAATCCAGCCCTCGGCAACCTGAGTTGTAGAAACAGGGATTTGCAATTGAACAAAGAACAGCTGCCTGGTGGAATACAGCACCCGCTGCAGCGCCCTGTAGCTGAACTGTAGTGCCGACTCCTCTGCAAGCTAGAAACGCCAATAAAAACAAGAAAGAAACCTTTCATACAAGAAAGACAATCGTTCATACAAGAAAGACAATCGGGCAAAACGAACAATTCCTTCTTCTGCATACCTGCTTGGTGCAACCGCTTCCCTCTGCAGGGACACATTAGGAAATAAGGGCCCCTTTTACCAAGCTACGGCAAAAGGGGACCGGCGCTGATAAAAGGGAAGTCTCGCCTTCCTGCAGGAAATGGCCGTGCAGCAAGTAAAGCACATGCTGCATAGCCCTTACCGATTATTTATTTATTTATTTATACCCCACATTATCCCCACAAACATGCAGGCTCAATGTGGCTTACAAAACCAGAGAGAGAGAGATCTCTGGGTGATATCAGATGCAAATTAGAATTGAAGAGCAAAAGTGCAAGAAAGAAAAGACACTTTACATAGAACATTACAAAAGAATGGGTCCAACCAGAATCCACATTTGCATGCTTGCAGGGGTTATAGTCCTACATAGGTCCTGTAGAAAATGTCTTTGCAAACAGATGTGTTTTTAGTGCCTTGCGAAAGAGAAAGTAGTCGTTCAGACTGGTTATGGCTCTGGGAAGTGCATTCCAGTTGTGCGCACTGATGAAGGGAAAAATTTTTGTAGCACCGGAAATGACGGCGCACTAGGGGTGGGAAGTACCGTCGGGCTGCTGCGGTAGCCCAGCGGTACTTCCTGTATAGCAAGCGGTAAGCCCGTGTTGGGCTTACTACTGCTTCATAGAAGGAGCCCTAAATTTATTTTTAAAAATAGGCTTTCAGAAGAGTCTCGAGTATTTTTAAAAGAGGCTGTGATCTAATGACAAAAGGAAGACAATTCCGGAGAAAAGAGGCCATAAAATAAAAAGCGCTTTTGTGTGTAGTTTCGTAGCAGGCTTTCTTGGGACTAGGCAAGACAAGCCTGTGGTCATTTATAGAGCACAAGCAACCGGTTGGCTTATAAGGGATGGTCAGTGATACCAGGGAGTTGGGGTAGGTATTTAGCCAGTGGCAATAAGCGTCTTTTTATCCGCCACTGACGTTTTTCCCAGATATTCAATGCCAACCCATGTCGGGGCACTGGTGTATAATATCTTGGTTTATGCGACCAGCTATCTTTTATGTGGCTAAGTGCGATTTTCAGCACTTAAACATCTAAACCAAAGGTTTTCAACCAAACCTCTGATCTAAACGGTACTGCGATAAAGATAGAATGTTTTTAAATAAATAAATAAATGACTGTTTAACTTAGGCAGTTCATTGGAGTGGAGGAGTGGCCTAGTAGTTAGAGCACCAGTCTTGACATCCAGAGGTTCAAATCCCACTGCTGCTCCTTGTGATCTTGGGCAAGTCACTTAACCCTCCAGAAATATCCAGTGTATCTGAATGCTACTCACCTTGAGCTACTACTGAAAAAGGTGTGAGCAAAATCTAAATAAAATAAATGGAATGTTGCTACTATTGGAGATTCTATTGCTACTATTTGAGATTCTACACAGAATGTTGCTAGTGGAGGAGTGGCCTAGTGGTTAGAGCACCGGTCTTATTATCCAGAGGTGGCCAGTTCAAATCCTGCCACTGCTCCTTGTGATCTTGGGCAAGTCACTTAACCCTCCATTGCCTCAGGTACAAACTTAGATTCTGAGCCCTCCTGGGACAGAGAAATATCCAGAGTACCTGACTGTAACTCACCTTGAGCTACTACTGAAAAAGGTGTGAGCAAAATCTAAATAAATATTTGAGATTCTACATGGAATGTTGCTACTATTTGAGATTCTACATGGAATGTTGCTATTCCACTAGCAGCATTCCATGTAGAAGCCTGCCCTTGCAGATCAGCAACGCGGCCTGCACGGCCGCATTGCTGATCTGCAAGGGCAGGCTTCTACATGGAATATTGCTAGTGGAGGAGTAGCCTAGTGGTTAGTGGAGTGGAACATGGAATGTTGCTACTATTTGAGATTCTACATGGAATGTTGCTAGTGGAGGAGTGGCCTAGTGGTTAGAGCACCGGTCTTACAATCCATAGGTGGCCGGTTCAAATCCCGCCGCTGCTCCTTTTGTGATCTTGGGCAAGTCACTTAACCCTCCATTGCCTCAGGTACAAAATTAGATTGTGAGAATTACCCCAGTGTACCTGAATGTAAATTCACCTTGAGCTGGTACTGAAAAAGGTGTGATTTAATTTCTAAATCCTAAAAATTCCAGGTACTGACTCTGTACCTGGACTACCCACAGAATAGCCAACTTTCACTTTAGCGGTCTGTGATGATATTCAGCAGATCTAACCCTTCAAGTGCTGCCGAATATCAGCTGATACATAAGCCCCGCACAAGTGATTTAACCGGCCAGTAGCCATTTCTGGACAGTTAAATCTCTTTGAATATCAAGACCAGTTAGTTCTGAAACACTTTTGAAGTAAACGTGTGATTGATGTCTTACATTTCATCCTATACGGAAGATATTTTCTTTTCACTTTAATGTGATTTGTGCACTGTTTTTCTGCGACAACGTTTGGCGTTGATCTCGGAAAGCAGCTGGGATTTTCAGTTGGTGAAGGTCCTTGGTCTTGGGCTGCTGCCACTGAGTCTCCGAAGACTGCACTAAGCATCACTATGATGAGATGTGACGAACGATGTTTATTTCTGGCTTGCAAATACCCTGGCTGCAAACTTAATGGCTGGTGAATAATATTATAGTCAACACCTCTGATGCCTAAATGAACATCAGAGTGACTGTGTATGTGGTTGTAGCAGATGTGAAATACGAGTTGAAGATGCCCTTGTGTTTTCTTAAAGCTGCCTTTGAGATATCCTGTAATAATTTTGTAATGAAGTTTAAATATTTGGCCCAATTTTCAGCTGCCACATTCAACATTTTTTTTAAACATTGGGAACAGTGGCCAAAATCCAGGTATTCAGCCCCAATTTCCAAATAGCAGCTGATTCTGAATGTCCGGACTCTGTGACGAGAGGCACACTATCTGGCTAGCTTACTGAATAAAGTTAGGACAGCAAGTTAGCCATCTTAACTTTATCTGGATATTAATTACGTTATTTATTTATTTGGATTTTGCTCATACCCTTTTCAATAGTAGCTCAAGATGAGTTACATTCAGGTACACTGGGTGTTTCCCTGTCCCTGGAGAGCTCACAATCTAAAGGGTATGTTTATTAAGGCACGTTAGCATTTTTAACATAGTAAACATAGTAGATGACGGCAGAAAAAGACCTGCACGGTCCATCCAGTCTGCCCAAGATAAATTCATATGTGCTACTTTTTTATTTGTACTGTCCTCTTCAGTGCACAGACCGTATAAGTCTGGCCAGCCCTATCCCCGCCTCCCAACCACCAACCCTGCCTCCCAACCACCAGCTCTGGCACAGACCCTATAAGTCTGCCCAGCACTATCCCCGCCTCCCAACTACCAGTCCCGCCTTCCACCACCAGCTCTGGCACAGACCGTATAAGTCTGCCCAGCACTATCCCCACCGCCCAACCACCAGCCCCAGCACAAACTGTATAAGTCTGCCCAGCACTAGCCCCGCCTCCCAACCACCAGCTCTGCCACCCATTCTAGGCTAAGCTCCTGAGGATCCCTTCCTTCTGCACAGTTAAGGCACGTTAAACGCTAGCACGCCAATACATTCCTTTAGGCACATTAGCTTTTGACGCGCGTTAGAATTTAACGTGCGTTAAAAATGCTAACGCGCCTATATTGCGCCTTTGTAAACACAAGTCTAAGTTTTTACCTGAGGCAATAGAGGGTTAAGTGACTTGCCCAAGATCACAAAGAGCAGCAGTGGGATTTGAACCGGCCACCTCTGGATGTAAGGCTGGTGCTCTAACCACTAGGCCAGTCTTTCACTCCAGTGTGAATGTCACTGCTAGCCAGATATATGGGGGGATCACCCATGCACTGCACACACGCACCACCTTAGCACTATCTAAATATCACGGAAGTGGTCTATGAAGATATTCACTATCTCTTTATACTGGGTCAATGCCTCCCACTCTTCACTCTGCCCCTAAACAGAGACTCAGAGAGGAACGACCAAAACGATAAAGGGGATGGAACTCCTGTCATATACGGAAAGGTTAAAGAGGTTAGAGATCCTCAGCTTGGAAAAGAGATGACTGAGGGGGGGATATGATAGAGGTCTACAAAATCCTGAGTGGTATAGAACAAGTAGAAGTGAATCTTTTTTTTTTTTTTTTTACTCTTTCAAAAAGTACGAAGACTAGGGGATACTCAATGAAGTTAGATGGAAATACTTTTAAAACAAATAGGAGGAAATATTTATTTATTTATTTATTTGTTTGTTACATTTGTATCCCACCTTTTCCCACTTATTAGTAGGCTCAAAGTGGCTTACATAGTTCCGAAGAGGCGATTACAGACTCCGGTGTGAACAAATACAGTATAGGGGTACTATTACAGTGACAAGTACAGTAAAGAAGTATCGGTAAATAGATTGGGGTGATTCAGACAAAATGTTAGGGTGTGATCATGCGTCAGGGTTGAAAACTGTGTTTCCTAATTAAAATGCCATATTTCAATATTCGGTGTTTATGTCAGATTCTGTGGGGTATGGCTTCTTGAACAGGTGAGTTTTTAGGTTTTTTCAGAATTCTAGATGTTTATTCGAAGATTTTAGGCGTTTTGGTAGAGAAATCCAGAGCTGTGTGCATATGTAAGAGAAACTTGACGCGTATATGTTTTCATTCAAAGAATAATTAAGTTCTAGAACTCGTTCTCCTGCAACTTAGATTGTGAGCCTTCTAGGCACAGAAAAATACATATTGTACCTGAATATGCAATGCTTCGATAGCTTTCGGGCTTGCAAGAGGTGTATACGAGATTAAGGGGGGTCTTTTACGAAGCCATGGTAGCGTTTTTAGCGTGTGCTAAACGCTAGAGACTCCCATAGGAATATATGTGTGTTTCTAGAGTTTAAGGCGTGCTTATTTTTAGTGTGCACCAAAAATACTAGCATGCCTTAGTAAAAGGACCCCCAAATAAATAAAAATGAAAAGTATGCACAAGAGTACATACACCACCCAATGTTGGTTCCAGAAATGTCTCTACTTGAGACGGGAGGAAGCATGTATGAAGTAGAATTACAGGCATGCTTTTGCCTGCATAAAGTCCAGAAAATGCTATACCAAGCTATTTCCTTGGATCTATCGCTGTTCTATGCATGTAAATGGCTTTGAAAATTATCCCCTGAGCGTATCAAAAATGAAATATATTGTAGAGCAGGAAGGAGGTATTCACTTTCTAGATTTTAGCTTGTCATTCTAATTGCCATGTTCACAAAAAGACTAACAGCTTGATTAGCTTATACTGTGCTTTTTATATAAATCCTGGGAGTTTGGCATCCCGTTAATGTTCTCGGGTGGTGCCAATAAGATTTTATGTTCTGATGACAATTGATTAAATGAGACCTGATGGTTCTTTAAATATATTTGTGATGAGCTGTTGCATACAGCTGGAAATGCCAAATTTGACCTACTGATTACAAATGTCTGCACGGTGTTTAGAGATTTTGTTTTTTTGTATTTACAAAAATAAACGAGGGATATTTAAAGGTTAATTTTCTTTTGGAGGGGAGGAAGGGGAGCAATTAAAAATGATACTTATGTTTAAAAACTGAAGTGTAAAGCTATTAATTTAAAGTTTCAAAGAAACATGAGACCAAGAGGAACTGAGGGGTCCTTTTATTAAGGCATGCTGAAAAATGGCTTGCGGTAGTGTAAGCGCGGGTTTTGGGTACGCACCGGTCCATTTTTCTGTGTGCCCGTAAAAGAGGCCCTTTTTTTGCCGAAAATGGACGTGCGGCAAAATCAAAATTGCCAAGCGTCCATTTTGAGTCTGAGATCTTACCACCAGCCATTGACCCTAGCGGTAAAGAATCCGGGCGGTAATGACCTGCGCCCATCCATTTCACGTGCCTGAAAATAACAAATATTTTTCAGACGTGCATATCGGCCGCATGCCAAAAATGAAATTGCCACAAGAGCCATGCGTTAGTCGGACAGTAACTCCATTTTGGTGCACGTTGGGCGCGCGTAGATACGTGCCTTAGTAAAAGGGCCCTCATGTGTGTGAAAGAGTATTTATACAAGCCAAGGGCAGAGAAATAAGAAAAGCTAAAGTAGGAAAATATTTTTTTCCTAAGTGTTTGATATTGAGCTCTTCCATTGTCATTTCATTAGATTGGAAGAAGGAAGTGCAGTCCTGAGTCATAGTTTCCATTACGGCAAGATTGGGTAATTGCAGTTATATCCAATCTCCTCCTGCCATGAGGACTGCCTGGAAGCGTCTTATCTAGACTAAGTTTTCTCAAGAAGGAAGGATTTGCCTGATGATTATTTTATAAACGAATTCTGCATGAGTTCTTAGAAATCAGTTCTTCAGTGTGGCAATGAAAGACTTGAGTTAATGCAAAAACAGGCCACTGGCACCATTGCAGGTATGATCTACATAGGAACATAAGACTAGCCATACTGGGGTAGACCAATGGTCCATCTAGCCCAGTATCTTGCTTCCAAAAGTGGCCAATCCAGGTCACAAGTACCTGGCAGAAACCCGTTTAGAAGCAACATTCCATGCTACCAATCCCAGGGCAAGTGGTGGCTTCCCCATGTCTGTCTGACTGTGGACTTTTCTTCCATGAACTTGTCCATGTAATTTCATTGAGTGTCCCCTAGGCTTTGCGCTTTTTGAAAGAGTAAAAAAATATATTCATTTCCATTCGTTCTACAGGATTCAAGTTTTTGCAGTCTTCAATCTTATCTCACCTCAGCCATCTCTTTTCCCAAGGTGAAAGAGCCCTAACCTCTTTAGCCTTTCCTCATATGATTAGAGTAATGGGCTTGGAACCAGGGAAACAAGGATGCAAATTCCACTTCTTCCAGTGATACCTCTTGTGGTCTTGAGCAAATCACTTTGAGCTCTTTTTACCAAATTATGCTAAGAGGGTCTTTTACTAAGGTGTGCTACCATTTTTAGCTTGCGCTAAGAATCAGCATGTTCTAAACGCTAAGATACCCATTATATTCCTACTAGTAAAAAAAGCCCGTTTCTCATTGAAATGAAACGGGCGCTAGCAAGGTAATCACCTTCTGCCATTAATGTTTTTTAAGGGAAGTTCCAGCGTTCCCCCCTCCCTCCCTCCCAATTCCAGGGTCCCCCTCCCTCCTTCCCAGTTCCAGGGCCCCTCTGCTTCCCAGTTCCAGGGTCCCTCCTCCTTCCCAGTTCCAGGGCCTCCCTCCCTTCCAGTTCCAGGCCCCCTTCCTCCGAATTTTAAAGTCATCCTGACGTACCTTGTCGGGGTTACGGCGGCCGGCAGCAACGGTAAAAAGCGTGCAGGCTCGGACATCAGTTTTCCCTTTGAAATAAGTGCCAAGCCTGCACGCTTTTTACCGCGTGAGGTAAGTCAGGATGACTTTTAAAATTCGGAGGGAGGGAGGGAGGGAGGGACGATGACCCTGGAATTGGGAGGGAGGGGGGACACTGGAACTGGGAGGGAGGGGGGACGGACGACGACCCTGGAACTCGGAGGGAGGGAACGAACTTCCGGTGGGCGGGGCAGTGTTCGTGAGTGCGATTACGATCCCTACAAACACTACACGGCTTCACTGCCACGCTGCCACGGAGTCAGCTTCAGAACGTTGGAGGTGCGAATTATTATATTAGATGGGTGTCTTAGCATTTAGCACACATTCATTTTTAGCATGAGCTAAAAACGCTAGTTCACATTAGTAAAAGACTCCTTAAGATAGTTCTGGTTGTGCATATGAAAATTGCTACAGGATTTACTAACCCTGCCGTACCTATATATTGAAAAGCACAGCTGGCAAGTAAAAATAGGTCCAGAAAAAAATTTCTTATGGTTTGGAAAATATTTATACTAATTTGAACTCTCAGCAGAAATCACAACTCTTTGAACAAGGCTTTCACCTGACCTGGATAATGGGAGGGGTAGAGTGTAGGATGAGGGGGAGGGTCTGGTTATATTATGAAAAGACGGCCATGGAGGTAGGTATCAACACATTCCTTAGTGTCCCTCTGGACCGACCTAGGATTGAACTGGTGGGTTGTGCACTCCTTCAAGCAGTTGGAGACCGAGCCGGTCCAGAGGGACTAAAGGAAAGCAAAGTAGCACATATGAGTTTATCTTGTTGGGCAGACTGGATGGACCGTGCAGGTCTTTTTCTGTCGTCATCTACTATGTTACTATGTATGTAAGGTCTAATTTCTCCTTTGCTGAGAATTATGTTACTTTGGCTGAGAAATGTTTTCAGTGGCTACGTTTTTCTACGAGTTTTGACAATTTATAGTTGGTCTGTGAAAGGGGCCATTTTATGAGGATATGATACCTTTGTTAAGCTTGAAATATTTCTTCCTGTGTATTTCTCTTTGTTATGTTTTGACAGACATTACTGTTACATGATGGATGTTATGGTTGCAGTTTGTTGTTTTCTACACTCTATGCCACCAGTAAAAATTTCTAAAAGAAAAAAAAAATGGGCATACAGGATGGACAGATGTACCCCCAAAACTATAATCAGAAGAAATATCAGTTTGAATCATCCAGTTTCCATGTGATATTTTGAATAAAGTAGTATAGTTAGTCCACTTGAATTTCTGGGGGGGGGGGGGGGGGGGGGGGGGGGGAAGGGAAATGTGAGATGTGTTTTCATTGGACTAAGTACACCTTGACTAGGTTTTGAGACTTAGACTCCCTTCTTCTGGTTAAAAACAGAGTAGATCAAGTCAAAGGATGATATTGCCCTACTGTGCAAGTGATTGTCACATTACAGTGGTGAAGGGAGAGGGGAGGTAATATATTAGCAGAGTAGTCTGAAGACTGACAGGGGGATAGGATTAAGTCTTATAATGAATGAAGAAACCCATGTCCCTGTGAAGTCCTTTTATGTTTGTTTTGAAATGTCTGATCATTTTAATTTCAGATGTCTTTGCCTATTGTCTAACCTCATGCAACAGCAGAGTCGTGGAAAAACTTTCTACAAAGCACTGATATTAAATCCGACAAAGCCCATAGCACTCAAAGAAATCTTTTATTAAACTCCCAGAGAGAAAAATGGTTTGTAGAAAAATGCACACCAAATACTTAGCTTTTCAGAAACACAGCCAGAGATTACTCCCCTTAAATTCCTTTCTCTGCTGTCCTATGTGCTTAACATCTATGTACATCTTTAAAAATGCTTTTATGAAACAGGGCTTCAAGTTTTGGATTTTTTTTTTTGTCTAAATCTGAGAGTCTTCACAGATTCCAGAAAAAGAACGTTTTCCCAGGAGATCTTGAGTCTACTTGAACAATCTTTAACTTTTATTGCAGTCTGCAAAGATTTATTTTTTTTATTGTTGTTTGCTAGTTCTACAAGTGTTGGAAAGAAAAAAAGATTAATACAGTGAGTCTAGACCTGTTTATGGTCGGTAGCCAGGCTAACTCTGGAAGAAAATCATGAACTGTCACCACTTGGGAACAGCAATCATCATTATTTTTAATTTGAGCATTTTTATGTATTTAGCTCAAACCTTTCCAGAGGTAGTTGAAAGCAAGTTAAATTCAGGTACAGAGGTACTTTCCTTGTCCACAGAGGGCTTACTGCTTTAAGGGATTTTGTGTTAATTTGCCACTTTCCGTACATTAAACTGCTCATTTGTGAGTTTTTCTGTCTGGGGTTTGCCATGGGTGGAGAGTGGGCATGGCAACGTTAACCGTCTAGCATGTTACATGTACCACACTGTAACTGCCTAACACAGAGGGGTCCCTTTACAAAGGCGGTCTGAAAAATGGCTTGCGGTAGGGTAGGCGTGGGTTTTGGGTGCGCGCTGATCCAATTTTTTTTACCAAGCCTGTAAAAAAGGCCTTTTTAAAATTTTTGCCAAAAATGGACGTGCGGCAAAATGAAAATTGCCGCTCGTCCATTTTGGTTCTGAGACCTTACCGCCAGCCATTGACCTAGTGGTAAAGATTCATGCGGTAACTGGCCGATAATGACCTATGCATGCCAAATGCCACTTGGCGCGTGTCCGTTACGCACGCCCGAAAATAAAAAAATATTTTTTAGGCGGGCGTATCGGATGTACGCCAGAAATGAAATTACCGCAAGAGCCACGCGGTAGTCGGGCAGTAACTCCATTTTGGCGTGTGTTAGATGCATGTAGACGCTTATGCGGCTTAGTAAAAGGACCCCAGATTTAATAAGCCCCCTTACCATCTCCTAAATGGGAGACACCAAGGGTTCAGTAAAAAGTGGCCTTAATGTACCCTTATACAGGCTTTTCCCATACTAAGGCCATTTTTTGCCAGTTCCCGAAAATGGCCGACTTTCCTATTCTTCCTCTCTCTTTTCTTGCTTTTATCTTAACCTAGACATGAATAGTTGTTTTCACCTATGAGCTCCAGGGTTACTTTTTGCTGTAAAGCGTTATCTGTTGTTTTGTTGTGAGCTCTTGTTTATGTTTGTATTGAAAACTAATAAAAATAAATTTAAACAGAGAATTAATGGCTGTGCGCTAATTTGGCCATTAGCGTATGGCCATTAAAAAAAATTAGACCATGAGCAATGAGCATTTACCAAAACCTATGCGTGAATTCTGCATTAGTTAGTAATACTGTAAGGTAGATGCATAAACTGATTAGCGTAGAAGCACCCACTCTCCACCCCCCAGACACGCCCCCTCCCAGAAAAATAAAACAATTAGCACAGGGTTTGCTTGTGCAGATCCAAGACTTACCACTGGATGCCTGAGCGCATCCCACTGTAAGCATGCACCAGCACTTAAATACATAAGTACATAAGTAATGCCATACTGGGAAAAGACCAAGGGTCCATTGAGCCCAGCATCCTGTCCACGACAGTGGCCAACTTACCGCAGCTTACTAAAAAAGGACCCTTAAGTGCTTCCACATTAGCATGGAGCAGGTACTAGATTTTGGCTAGATTTTGCAAAGTATGCAATATTGTGTTGCTTGAATGTATTGCATTTTTACAGCTGAATTGTAGGTCTCATTGAAGCTGTTCATGATAAATTGACTAGTCTTTTGATCCCATCACTGATTATTAATTTCATAATCATGTATTTTCATACACTTCGCCGTTGATAAATGTTTTCAGGGACGATTCTATAAGACATCTAGGCTAAGGCTGAGAGTCAGAAATGTGGCGGTAATATTTCCCAGAATAGAGAACAATCAAATCATATCATGCTGTTCCTTGTTCTAATATAATGTTTTCAGATGGCAATTAAGGGGCCCTTTTACTAAAGGGTTGCCGCGTGGCAACCCGGAAGTACAGCTGGCTCAATGCGGCCGCCAGCAGTAGTTCCACCTCGAGTGCGCACCATTTCCGGCGCAATGGAAAATAATTCCATAATTTCTAGCGCAGCGCTAACAAGGCAATAATTGGGCAGGTTACCGGGGGAGCCCTTACCACCACCATCTCAGTGGGTGACAGTGTCACCCCCCCCCCCCCCCCCACCTCACCCTCCGCATGGCTACTCCTGGTAGTAACAATCTTACCGCATGGCCATGTCTTTTTTTTTTTTTTAGGGGCTTTTTACCTGCTGTGGTAAAAAGAGCCCTGGTGTGTGGCAAAAATGGCAACTGTTGGAAACAGGATGCTGGGCTTGATGGACCTTTGGTCTGTCCCAGTATGGCAACACTTATGTACTTGAGATTCTGAATGGAATGTTGCTACTCTTTGGGGTTCTACATGGAATGTTGCTACTCTTTAGGATTCCAGAATCTTGCTATTCTTTGCAGGTCTTCATGGAATGTTGCTACTCTTTGGGTTTCTGCCAGATACTTGTGACTTGGATTGGCCACTGTTGGAAACAGGGTGCTGGGCTTGATGGACCTTTGGTCTGTCCCAGTGTGGCAATACTTATGTATTTATGACACTACTACAAGGCCCTTTTTACCACAGCTTAGTAAATGGAACCCTAAGGTATTTCAAATACAAATGCACATTCTTTAATTGGAAACCATTGTCATTTTTTCAGCAAGCTCTTCTGTCTTTTATTTTACTCTGCATTGTTCTCATGTTTCGCTAAATATAAGTATCTAAAAAAAAAAATCTATTTCTTCATAAACATGAATGACAGCTCCTTGTTCTTTGGTCCAATTATTTTCTGTCTGTTTAATTCTTTCCACACACCCCAAATCATTTTTTTCAAATTTATTCAGAATTCATATGGGTTTTTTTTAATGGAACTTAGAAAGGAGAAGTCAATGGAAGATGCGATACTGTATCAGGTTGAGTAGAATAACATGCCATAGGCCTTAGAAAATGATGACATTTTTCTTGAGTATTGCGGGTATTTGGAAATTTCTCGTGAAAATTGTGAAGAAAAAAATGCAGAACATAAGCATTAGAGTTGTTTCAGTGTCTTATGGTATGAACAAAGATGCAAAACTTGAAAAAATGCATGGTTTCTAAGGGGCCCTTTTACTAAGTCATGTAAGCGTCTACACACAGCCAACATGCACAAAAATGGAGTTACCACCTGGCTACTGCGTGGCTCTTGCGGTAATTTCATTTTTGGCGTGCGTCCCATACGCGCGTCTGGGAAATAATTTTTATTTTCAGACGCATATCGGACGTGCTCCAAGTGGCGCTTGGTTTTTGAAGGTCATTACCGCGTGAGACTTTACCGCTAGGTCAATAGCTGGCGGTAAGGTCTGAGACTCAAAATGGACGTTCAGCAATTTTTATTTTGCTGCACATCCATTTTTAGCAAAATAAAAAAGGGCATTTTTTTTGTAGGTGTGAAAAATGATTCTGCGTGCCCAAAACCCGCGTCTACGCTACCGCAGGCCATTTTTCTGTTTGCCTTTGTAAAAAGACCCTTAAATTAACAACAACAAAAAAGAAAATTACGAAGGCACACTTAGGGCTCCATTTAGAAAGCGGTGCTACCAATTAATATTGCACTGAATGCGAAGAAGCCCATTCATTTCCCATGGGCTTCTTCGCATTCAGCGCACGCTAATCAGTAGCACCCGCTTTGTTAAAGGAACCTGTATTTTGATAAAGTCTAAGGGCCCTGTTTACTAAGCCACACTAGCGTTTTTAGCGCTTGTGCTAAAATTAGCACGCGCTTCAAATGCTAGAGTCACCCATATGTTCCTGTGGGCAACTTAGCGTTTAGCGTCATTACTACTGCTTAGTAAACAGGGCCTTTAGTGTATCAAGGTGATAATTACCTCACATTCCATCTCTGTAGCAAGATCTTTCTGCTTTTAATATAACTAGGGTTACCATATGTCCAGATTTACCCATACATGTCCTCTTTTTGAGGGCATGTCCGGGCAAACGGGCAGGTTTTGCAAATCTGCCCGTTTGTCCGGATTTCTGGACAATCGGGCAGGCTGGTGGGCAGGCCGTCCTATGGCCCACCCACCAGCCTGCCCGTTTGTCCAGAAATCGGGACAAATGGGCAGATTGCTAGCCTCCCCTCCCCTTACTTACTAGTGCCCTGGTGATCTAGTGACCTCTTCCGCCTTCGGGGCAGGAAAGAGCCCCCTCTTCCCTGCCCGGAGCGCTGCCCTGCATGCATCCTTCCTGTTGCTGATCCTCGGCACTGATTCAAAATGGCCGCCGAGAGGTGAAGTGACCTCACAAGACTTCAACTCTCGGCGGCCATTTTGAATTGGCGCCGAGGATCAGCAACAGGAAGGATGCATGCAGGGCAGCGCTCCGGGCAGGGAAGAGGGGGCTTTTTCCTGCCCCGAAGAGGTCACTAGACCACAGGGCAGTAGTAAGGTGAGGGGAGGGGTGTGACGGGAAGGGGGGGCGACGGGGTATGTGACAGGGCGGAGTGAGGGTGTGACGGGGGGGGGGCAGAGTGAGGGTGTGAAAGGGGGTGGGGTGTGAAAGGGGGCGGGGCATGTGTCCTCCTTTTGGGGGGACAAAATATGGTAACCCTAAATATAACCCTTATCACGCTTTGCTCATCATCATCATTCCATAGTTCTTCAACAAAATGTTCCACTTGTCTAAAAAAAAAAAAAATCTAAATACACTGAAAAACTGTGAATATGATATTTTACTTGCTTGAGTTTTCCATCTACTGCTGTACCAAATATCTTTATTCACTTTGATTCGGCCCTGAATATATTAATTTGTATTTAGCCGAATAGTGGTTTAAATTCAAATATAAATAATCCTTTGCTCTACTGTGCTAAATCCTACAGAAATGAACACTTGATCTCTGATTTCATATTGCTTCTTTTATTATGTTAAAACTCTTAATGCCCATTATTCGTATTTTGCCAAATAATATTTTTCATTATTTTCATTCATCCGAATAGTAAAATATGCTATTCGGTACAGCTCTGTTTCCATCTGATGAGCCATTGAGACCAGATAGCTGTGTGTCCCACAAGTATGCTCTTAAAATTCAGTTAATTGCATAAATGGAAACCTGACTATAATGTTAGTCTGTGCCGACGTGAACTGTGGAAAGATTCTTATTTCCTATTTCTCCTGCTCTCTGGAAAGTTTAGGGCACTTTTACTAAACTGCATTAAAGATAAAGGCTCATGGATTTGTTATACCACCTTTCTGTGGTACCAGCAAAGCAGTTTACATATAAGAACATAAGAATAACAATACTGGGTCAGACCAGTGGTCCATCTAGCCTAGTATCCTGCTTTCAACAGTGGCCAATCCAGGTCACAATTACTTGGCAGAAACCCAAATAGTAGCAACATTCAATGCTACCAATCCCAGGGCCAGCAGTGGCTTCCCTATGCTTATTTCAATAGCAGACTATTAGTTTTTGAACCAGATCCTTGGAATCCTCCCTTTGTGTTGCCTCACTTTTTTGGTTTTGGATTGTCAAACCTTTTTTGGGATCTTGCCAGGTACTTGTGACCTGGATTGGCCACTGTTAGAAACAGGATGTTGGGCTTGATGAACCTTCGCTCTGTCTCAGTATGGCAATACTTGTGTACTTATAAACCCAGGCAAACTAACCACCATTACCACATCCTCTGGCATCAAGTTCCAGAGCTTAACTATTCGTTGAGTGAAAAATATTTCCTCCTATTTGTTTTAAAAGTATTTCCATGTAACTTCATTGAGTGTCCCCTAGTCTTTGTACTTTTTGAAAGAGTAAATAAATCAATTCACTTCTATTCATTCTACACCACTCAGGATTTCGTAGACCTCAATCATATTTCCCCTCAGTCGTCTTTTTTCCATGCTGAAGAGCCCTAACCTCTTTAGCCTTTCTTCATATGAGAGGAGTTCCATCCCCTTTATCATTTTGGTCTCTCTTCTTTGAACCTTTTCTAATTTGCTGTATCTTTTGAGGTACAGTGACCAGAACTGAACACAGTTTTCCATAAAGAAATATTTCCTTAGATTACTGAAGCATGCTCTTTTATCTTCATCCTATGCTCCTCATTCTAGAGATTTCTTTTAATTGAATAAGGCTCATCTCTTGGGAATTTATACCATTGAGTTATTTAAATTTCTCCATCATATCTCCTCTCTCTCTTGCCTTTCTTCCAAACTATACATATTTAGATCTTAAGACTTTTCATATGACATTTTAGTAGATGTCCTCTGGAGCAACTACATCCTTTTGAAGGTGGCGTCTCCAGAACTGCACACAGTACTCTGAGGTTGCACCAGAGACAGAGGCAATATCTCTTTCCTTTTTCCCACTAGCCTTTCTTTTCCCTGTGCACTCAAGCATCATGACTTTTGATGTCAACCTTATCTACCCATCTGACTACCTTGGATGAAATAGTACACCTGAGTAATCTAAGCAAATATTTCTTTATGGAAAACTGGTGGATGAGTGGAACAGCTCCATTGTGGAGTTGGTGAAGTAGTAGAAGACAATATCAGAATGTAAGAAAGCATTAGACAAACACAGAGGGCAGATAAAACTGTATGATCTTTTTTTTTTTTTTTTTTTTTTACCATCGTGTTCCATGTTTAGATGTTTAAGTAAATAAATATATGCATACTTATTTTTCATCAGTTACATAGAGGGGCATAATTGAACGAAAACGCCTATCTCCATGGGCGTTTATCTCCAAGAACGGGTCCGTGAAGGGGTGGACCGAACCGTATTTTGGGAAAAAATAGACGTCCATGTTTTATTCAACAATGTGTGAGCTGGGCGTTTTTGTTTTTCAGCGATAATGGAAAATGAAAGCGCCCAGCTCAAAAACGAATAAATCCAAGGCATTTGTTCGTGGGAGGGGCCAGGATTCGTAGTGCACTGGTCCCCCTCACATGCCAGGACATCAACCGGGCACCCTAGGGGGCACTTTTCCAAAAACAAAAAAAAAGGTAAAAGAGCTCCCAGGTGCATAGCACCCTTCCCTTGTGTGTTGAGCCCCCCAAATCCCCCTCAAAACCCACTGCCCACAAGTCTACACCATTACTATAGCCCTAAGGGGTGAAGGGGGGCACCTACATGTGGGTACAGTGGGTTTGGGGGGGTTGGACGACTAATAAGCATTAAGCAGCACAATTGTAACAGGTAGGGGGGATGGGCCTGGGTCCACCTGCCTGAAGTCCACTGCACCCCCTAACAACTCCTCCAGTGACCTGCATACTGCTGTCAGGGAGCTGGGTATGACATTTGAGGGTGAAAATAAAAAGTTGTGAAACTTCATTTTTTGTGGTGGGAGGGGGTTAGTGACCACTGGGGGAGTCAGGGGAGGTCATCCCCGATTCCCTTTGGGGGTAATCTGGTCATTTAGGGCACTTTTTGGGGCCTTATTCGTGAAAAAAACAGGGTCCAGGAAAAGTGTCCTAAATTCTAGCTAAAAACGCATACTTTTTTCCCATTATCGGTGAAATGCGCCCATCTTTGTTCGGCAGATAACCACGCCCCAGTTCCGCCTTCGCCACACCTCTGACACGCCCCCATCAACTTTGTCCGCATCCGCGACGGAGTGCAGTTGAAAACGTCCAAAAATCGGCTTTCGAGTATACCGCTTTATTCGTTTTTGTGAGATAAACGTCCATCTCCCGATTTAGGTCGGAACTTGGGCGTTTTTCTCGTTAGATTATAAGCAGGATAGTCTCCTTAGACCTCTTTCAGTGAAGTGATAAATTCTTCTGTAAGTGCAGCCTTGTCATTCTTTATCAGTTCAAGGCTAATGTTTCAAGTTTCTTGCGGTTGCTTGCAATTTCTGTTAAAACAATTCAATTGTCTAACCTAATAGATCCTCTATAACCTTATTAGCTACATATGGATTTGGTGTATTTCCATAAAAAGGCTGTTAAACCATGTTCTGTGTTTTACAAGATGCTCATAAAGTGCAGCCAAATTGCTTTATATGTTCTGAGTAAAAATAATTTTTTTTCTTTATGGGCTATTTTTTCATAATACAGTTTGGGAATTCAGGGCAAGATGGAAGGTAAACAGAAGTAATTTGTGTGAGCCTTTCTAGAAATTAGATGCTTAATTAAATTAGAAGCTATGAAATGAAATGGTAAATCAACTTGGTAAATACTGAAAGATCAAGAATGGTTACTTTAAATCAGATTCAGCAGGTTTACTTTATTATACAAAGTTTAACCAAATAACTGCTCGACTGCATTATACAATGTTGTCTCCACCCCTACCCCGCCATCCCGCTCATGTAAAAAGAACCTGCTGTATATGAGCAGTTGAGCTGTTGTATTGATCACCATTGCATGTCTAACCTTTACAAAGTAACATAGTAAATGATGGCAGATAAAGACCTGAACAGTCCATCCAGTCTGCCCAACAACATAAACTCATTTTACATGGTATGCGATACTTTATATGTATACCCGAGTTTGATTTGCCCTTGCCAATCTCAGGGGACAGACCGTAGAAGTCTGCCCAGCACTGTTCTTGTACTAAAATTTCTGAAACTAATGTTGAAGCCCCTTAAAATTTACACTGAAGCCCATCCATATCTATCCAGTCACGATCAGGGCGTAGACTGTAGAAGTCTGCCCATCACCGGCTTTGCTTCCTAATTACTGGCGTCACCACCCAGTCTCCGCTAAGATTCCGTAGATCCATTCCTTCTAAACAGGATTTCTCTGTGTTTATCACACTCGTATTTAATTCCATTACTGTTTTTATCTCCACCATCTCCGGCGGGAGGGCATTCCACGTATCTACCATCCATTCCGTGAAAACGTACTTCCTGACATTACTCCTGAGTCTGCCCCCCTGCAACCTCAATTCATGTCCTCTAGTTCTACCAGCTTCCCGTCTCCGGAAGAGGTTCGTATGCGGATTAATACCTTTCAGATATAACGTCTGTATCATGTCTTCTCCGAGGACAAGCAGGCTGCTTGTTCTCACGACTGGGTGACGTCCGCGGCAGCCCCCACCAACCGGAAAGAAGCTTCGCGGGACGGTCGGCACGCAGGGCACGCCCACCGCGCATGCGCGGCCGTCTTCCCGCCCCGTGCGCGACCGCTCCCGCCAGTTCCTTTTTTTCCGCGTCTGGAGAGAGTCGTGCTTCGCCGCTCTCTCTTGTTCAGCCGCCGGATTTTCGATCGCGCTTTTTTCTCTTTGTTTTCCGGTCTAGTTACCGCCCGGTTCCTTTGTTTTTTCAAAAAAAAAAAAAAAAAAGAAAACCCTGCGCGTGTGGAGCACGCGCTCCCTTTTTCCCTCGCTTCCAGCGGGGACGCCGCATTGCGGCCTAGTGGCCGCTCAGTCGTTTCTCCTTTTCGTGGTGTGATTTCAGCCACCATTGACGACTTTGACTTCGCCGACGCG